>NW_017728642.1:0-1380 GCF_001865875.1 Lupinus angustifolius
ACATTTTTAACTATAAAATGTAGTGGCGACTATAAACAAAGTCGTGCAGCCGATAAATGGGGCACGACACTAGCATCTCCAGAACAAATAAAAATCAAGCCACGAAGGTAATGCATATGTTATTTGTTATGTAAAAATTTATGTTTGCACTGAAAACTTATAATCTGGAAAATATATGTGCTTGTAAAGTGATATGAGCATTAATTTGAATGTAAGGCTAATCAGTGACATACTAAAATTGATAGCTATCCTGAACAATATAAACCAGAACAAAACAACACTGGCTTGGGTTCATTTTATCAACATGTTATTCCAGTTTAACATGCTTAATCGAAATCACACACATTAAGCACCAAAAGGAAATGTTAGAAAAAAGAAACATAAAGAGATTGAGAAGATAACCATAAAGAGATTGAGAAGATAAACATAAAAAGAACTCTGCAATTGATAACAGTTGCAGAGTATTAGTGATGATTGTTATGAAGATTAAAGGCCTACAAGGATTGATCCATCATCCTTAATTTAGATGTTACAATTAAAGAAATAATGAGCCACCAAAAGCAATCAGGAATCACTAGAAAGGAAAGAGCATTCATGTGATTGACCCAAAGAGTCAGCCGTTGATCACAAAATAAAATCTCAAAAGGGCACAAATCTGGGATTATTTCAGTTACTAAATGGCCATATTCATTGACAGCTTCAAATGCATTAAATCAAAAAATTAATAGGTCACGGAAGGTTACATGTTTTTGATAGATCAGAGGGTTTTCAAAAGTCAATTAGTAACTCATAACAAGCTATAAAAGGAGACAACATCATACTATATGAAAACACAACCATAGAAGAAAATCAGTAGATAAAGATAACAGAGAACCAAGAATAGAGAATATATACACATATTGAAACCAGACAGTTCAGGCACTGATCCATCACGTAGAGCCCATATACACATATCACAAATCAGAGGACATCATACAAATACAAAAAAAAAAAGCAATCAGGAACATAAGGCCAACCCGCAAGGAGCAAAGACTAGAATCATATTCAAAGGTAAGTTAATCATCACTTTGCTTATATAATTGCAAGCTAAAGCGTATTTGTTATCCAGCAGTATCACATACATAAAAAAATAACACATATCCTGTAACCATGTTTATAAGCATTTTGTTAATCGATGAAGTAAATTTTACCTCATGCCAGTGTCATCTCCTATGAAAATTCCCTACTCGATTTAGCCTTCACTAACCTTGCAGTGGTCTGAAGGCATAATTCGTGAGCCATTATCAATATCGACATCACTCTATTTTTGTACCCTTCAAGAGCTTGAACCCATTTAGTCCACCATAGAGGAGAGTACCAAAATCCTCCCTATCCATGTAT
>NW_017728643.1:0-1379 GCF_001865875.1 Lupinus angustifolius
CTATACATGGGCCATCCCTCAATCCACCCTAAGAGCTTACTAGCCCAGCCAGCTACCTCAGTCGTATTCAGGTTGTCTTTAGTCCAACCCTGAGTCCACTAGCCTGACCATATTTTGACCGACCTAATAGACAAGGGGCAACTATTCTACTCCGATCATACCCGGGCTACCTTTAATCCAATCTTTGAGTCCACTAGCCCGACCACGTTTTGACCGACTTAATAGATTGGGAGCAACTGTTCTATCCCGGTCATACCCGGGCAACCATCCGTTCATTCTGAATATTGTATGTAGGGTCCCGCACCTTCCAGCCACCCGCCTTAGATGGACCCACTTATAGTAGACACCATGAATTTCTCAACCGTATTTTGAAGGCTCGGATACAACACTTGGGCAGACCATTCATCGAATGGAACCCTCAAGCCGATTCAGTGGCAAAAATACTCGTACATATAAAAGCTGTAACGGTCGTTCCTCTCCAAAAATATATCATGGCAGACCCATTCCTTCTTAGCCGGACTACGCCACGTGATGCCTTCAGTTGGGTAAGCCAGCAAGTCCACCTTAGGCTGCTTGTCCGGCAAGTAGAATGAAGTGCTACCGACGACCTCCTAGTCAACCCACCAGTAAGGAGATTCTGGTCCCATTATCTCCAGCGGAAGAGTATATTGATCGGCGCGATCAACAAATTTCCTCCCCATAGGCAACTTGTCACTAGAAGAATTGTCAGATTTTGAGCTGGATATGTTACCCAAGACGAGACCTCACTTCTTACAAAAGGTTGTCCGGTCCTGTACGCCAACCTCACCCCTGCCATCTCCCCCCTAACGTCGTGCAAAAAAGGGCAGAAAGAGACAACCGTCGAGACTGCCCCCTTATAGACCGGCGCCTTTGATGATAGGAACCGGGTGAAATAAAAATCGGCTGTGGTCTAAGCAAGATCTCTAGATCATCAGAACCGGAATCCCCGCCGGTCATAATTAAAAGAAATAAAGGAGGAAAGAGAATTACCGGTTTAAAAACGCTTCGAAGGAAAGTAGACTTCTAGATGTAAGAAACTTGCCCGAATTCAAGGATGATCAGAAATTCAACAAGGATACATAATAGAGAATGATGGGAGGGGGAACCCCTATTTATAGGGGAAGACCCAAGTCCAGATCTTTCCAAAGGCCCAACTCGAATCTCACATCCACCCGTCCAAAAGCACTCGAGGGCAATTTAATGGTGGCACAAAAATCCAGACGACAAGACTGAAACGAATAGACGCGTCGGTGTATTACTCGTGGCTCAGATGAAACGCCAAACGTCCCTCCATATGTCCGATAAAGGCAGACAATCATCATGACCTACCCCTATACCTACCTAAGTCCGCTCACACC
>NW_017728644.1:0-1378 GCF_001865875.1 Lupinus angustifolius
AGGATAAGGGCAATCATCGAAATTGTCTTTCCAAGGCCCTGTTGGGACAAGGTTTCAATGGTCAGGTAAAAACTCAAAGATTAAAATGTCAAGCAGAAATAATTAAGAGAAAATTAAAAGATCACCTGATCATCGGCCAAAATACCCCCCAAGCAATGCAAACTTCTGGTTTCCTTCTGAAGCATCCAAGCTAATGCAATTTTCTGCAATATAGAGTGATTAAAGCTTAAAAGTAAAGAACCCCCTCCCAAAAAAAACAATAACAGACAAGCCATAATACCTGATGCCTCAGAAGAGAGACAGACATTAGACCATCAGGTAAGTCGGTTTCCGTTTTTGATCGATAGAGATCCTGTGGCAACCATATTCCCAAATCACAATTAAAAAATAATGGGTCTCAAGTGAATCTCAGGTATACATGCTTTTGTGTGTTTACAATAACAAAAAAGTTAAACTCTCACATTGACTAAGGAGTGCTGACACACTTACATCAAGAAAGAATAAATATTAGGGTTTAAATTTTGATTTGGAGCTAATTTTAGGATTCTGTAACCAGAGCACTAGCATCTAGGGTTACAACCTTAGTAGGTTCTTACTTCATTAAATTTTGTATTTTTAGTCCTGGGGTATTTTGTAATTTTAGCATTTCATTGTATTAAGGCTAGAATTTATGTTAAGCTGGGGATTATTGGGTTTGTTTTAATGTCAAAGTTTCCGTAATGGTTTTGCTCAAATGCACATTTGTTTATAATTTGTTAACATAACCGTCATAGAAAAACAAATCAGGTTCCATACATCGTCAGCATAAAAGCAATGACCAGTGTATACGAGCATATAGTTTATTCCAGAGAACAAGTACAATTACACCATCACAAAGGACACAGAATAATAATTTTTACAGCCTCAAATCAAACGCAATACTAATAACCTGATTGGAATGCATAGGAATGCCTGATGTCCAGCATTTACAGGAGTTCAATACCTTCTGAGATTTTTTTTTGCCTCCACACGTAAAAAACAACAAAGAAATAAAAAGCAAGAGGGTCAACTCCACACCGCTTATATCCAGGTGTACTACATCTTGAACCCAACCTCTCAACGTCTATCACCAATTTCCCAAGGAGTCAACAATGACAATATGACATTAAGTCCCAAATGAAGCTCTCGATTCAGGAAATAATTTATATTTGACCTGTCTTAGCTAACGATTCCTAATCATACTTAACAGAGGGAACATCATCATAAAACTTAGAGCATCAAAAGATTTATATTGCAGAGGCACATATATGTATAATAGAGCTGGTAAACACATGTACTACCTGTAATGCTGCCTCATAAATAAGTCTCTCGTCAGTTGCAGAAGCCCTTTCATCAACTG
>NW_017728645.1:0-1376 GCF_001865875.1 Lupinus angustifolius
AATATATTTAAAATACATCCAATAGATTTATTTTATTAAACAATATCATAATGTTTTTAAGTAATTATACTTATTTTATTTAGTAATGAATAAAGAAATCACTAAATATTTTTTAAATTTTTAATAGATTCATTGTATTGAATTTTCAACCTAAAAAATAATTTATATAAGTCAAATAAAGTATATATATATTTTTCTTTTGGTAATAGAAGAATTATTTGGAAGCTAATTAAAAGGAAAGAAATAATTTTAATACATTCGTTATTTATTTTTTATGTAAGAAGAGCAATTTGGAATGTATTCAATGAACAATAAATATACTTAAATTACATCCAATAGATTTATTCTATTAATCAATATCATAATTTTTTTAATATAAACAATTATCACATGCACGAGACTATCATCTAATCGGGTCAGAGAGGGTTATGTATTCAAGCCTTACTCTAACAAGTGAATTTTTGAAATTTAAAACAATAACCTACAAGTTACAATACAAACAACCTTCCTATTGCATAAAGATTCACCAACTAATACTACTTTTTATATGTTGATACTAAAAAGAATAAAACATCAAATATTTTTTATATTTACAATATATGTTGTATATTATTTGATTAAATACATTCAATGTTATTTTTATATGATCTCTTGAATATAAATAATTTCATTATTTTATTTAATATAAGATAATGAATAATCTGCTACAGCTGTGTAAATATCAATTAGAATGATAGAAGAACATGCATTTGTTGGTAAAAGGTGAGAAAGAAGAGCAAGGTGATGGTAAAAGGGGAAATGCATTTGTTGGTGATAGTTTTTATGAGAATATCTACATAACATCTTAATTAGTGATAGATTATGTTTACTTTTCGTCATACAAAAAATAAATTTATTTTTTACTTAGTATTTTTGTAAGATAATTAAATTAAAATATATAAATATTGTAATATATTCGTAGAGTGATTTTTGTTTAATATTATTAAATTAAAAAAAATCGAGATCTTTAAAACAAAAAGTAGCTGTTAACATTTTGTTTTATCAAAATATCTTGTATTGACATTCGTTTAACACATTGCACAGTAATTATATATATTTTTTTAAGATGAAACAATTTGATTATTTCTCAATATAAGAGAATCAACATTTTTACTATTTTTTAATATATTTATTATTTACTTTTATTTAATACATTCTATATTATGTTTATATGGATTTTAAATAGATTTTTTTTAATTATCTCCTATTGAAATGTTGATAGATGGATATATATCTACACTAAAATATAAAATTAAAACATTAAACAAGGATAATTAAGTAATGGATATATATCTAACTAAATTTTATATCTCAACTTGTCTTTTACTATATCCCAT
>NW_017728646.1:0-291 GCF_001865875.1 Lupinus angustifolius
TGTGGATGTAATTAGTATGGGCATACACAGCACAAATGTAGCAGGTTTTGTCTTCAATTGCCAAGGATATAGTTATCTGTTGATCAGTATTGCACAGGACAGTGGGGGAGTGATCATAACTGCTTAGACCCCAAAGATTGGGCAAATTATTCCCTCTATTATTAGTCACAAAGAGATTCATCTTGATTTCATTCCAGTAGGCTCCCTGAATGGCTTCCTTAGGAATCATAGGTTCAGCAATAAACAAAAAGTCAGGTTTATGAGTAATGCAAAGGTTTTTCAGAACCAACC
>NW_017728646.1:391-1015 GCF_001865875.1 Lupinus angustifolius
CAACCTTGTGTTGAGGTTACCAAGACCTCTGCAATTCCAGTAAAGGACTATCATTGAGCAATGTTGGAATTTCCACCCCTTCGGGTATAATGAGTTTTTTCAGAGATCCCTTTTTTTCTCATCTTTTTCTTGAGACTTTGACATAATAGGAGTGAATTGTGCCTATTCCTCTTCTTCTTCCATTGTGTCATCAGCCCAAAGCCTTCCCATTATCTGCATATCCTTGATTGCATTTGGATTTTCCAATTCTTGTGTTTCTAGCACTATGAAGTTATCCTCAATGTCATGAGGCACCAATGGGTCATAAGGAGACTCCAGGGGAACAACTGGATCTGCATCCTTTTCTGGAGGGTCTTCCATTCTTTCCATGCCTTCTAAACTGACATTTTGTATATTATCAAATTCCAAGTTTATGACAAAGTCATCTATTTTTCTGATGTTAGGGACATTATCCTCTTTGCTTGACCTTGTTTTGGTTTTTGCTTCCTCTGCCTTCTTCCTAGGGGCATTATCTTCCACCTTCTTTTTGGTCAATCTGCGACAATTACTCTACAGGTGACCAATGCTATTGCAACTAGTGCAGTAGGGAGGCACATTTTCATACTCAATTCCAACAAAAAAAGC
>NW_017728646.1:1115-1376 GCF_001865875.1 Lupinus angustifolius
CTCTCCACCAAGATTTGCTCATGTAAATCCTCTCGGATGTTAACTTCTACCAACACCTGAGCATAGTGCCCAAATGATCTTTTGGATGTTGCATCATCCAGAGATATGGGGGTGCCTAGACCACCAGCAATGGAGAATAGGATCCTCGGGCTCCAATACTCCTGTGGAAGGCCGAATATTTTGACCCAGCACTGTGAATGAGAGTGTCTCTGCTGACTTGGGTTGAAGTCAGGTGTCCATAGAGACATCCTCAAGAATCCA
>NW_017728647.1:0-1375 GCF_001865875.1 Lupinus angustifolius
ATATATATATATATATATGTATGTGTATGTATATATATGTATGTGTATGTATATACTAGCCACAACGTGTTTCATGTCATAACTTAAAACCACAAATCCAACAAATACGTGAACAATATGAACTATAATAACTTAGAAACGACATATATCACATGTGATACTAAAAAAAATTAATTGTGTAAATTTTAAATTATTTTTAAATAAAGATTTTTTTAAATTATTAAATCAATATCTTATATTTCAATACTGGACCGTTCTATTAGAAAGGATTTCATCATAATAATTTAGTGTATATGAGAGTACAAGACTCTTTTTTAAGGAAGTGGATTATATATTAGGAGGAATAGTAATATCTGAAGAAGATTAATTCTCTATTTAAAATGTAGATGATATGCAGACAAGGAAAAAAACTATCAATGAGCCTGAATATTATATGCTCTCACTTCTTTAAAACATATTTGGCTTAGAATGCAATAATATAAACTATTATTAAGAAAAATGGTTGAGATCAATATATTCGATTAATAAAAAAGTTAGAGTTTGATTTAAAATCACCCAGATTAAATTTTAAAGTGTAAAACACACATTAGAGGAGCCTCTGTGTAATTCTTTTGCTGTTTTTAATTCTTTTTGGACATGTGCATATAAAAAATCAAAAAATCATTTAATTTATAAATTAAAATAATAATATCATAAACTAAAGCTCACTTAGACATTCAACAAATGACAACAAGATTAGTTAATATCTAATTGTTGTAACTCATCACACTTTTCCATAAACAATTAATTTGAACATATACATTCTCACATTCTTGTTAGACCAAATCTATTTTTTCTCCATGTCGGAGAATAATGATGTCTTATTCACAATGTTTTGAAAATTTTATTTCAGATTAACACATGACAATTTTGAGATACAAGTCGATGATTTGATTATCTTTTTAACTAGATTATTGATTTATGAGGGCCATACTGAACATGGCTAACCCTATTTGGGATTTTAACTCAAGATTTTGATAATGAGAAACACGCTTTATTTTGCCACGCAAAAATAACTTGAATTCGTGATTGATTTAATATTTTATTTAGGATAAATTTGAAGCATAATAAAGATTGCTAAACAAAAAACGTAATTAGTTTACAATATAGCATTTAAGTTAAATTTGTATATATAGTCAAATTATTACCATTATATTTCATGGGTTTGAAGATTTCTCCTTCCATTTCTCATCCAAAACTTTATTCGTAAACATACTTAAATATAAGATTCAAATTCATGGGTTTATAAGTTTATTATTTGTATGTAAAAAGTTTGTGCTTATGAAAAACACTAATAAAAATGCTAAATGGCTATATATATATATATATATATATA
>NW_017728648.1:0-1375 GCF_001865875.1 Lupinus angustifolius
TATTCCTTCTTCATGCACATCCATGGAGGAAGGTTGTACGGTACCAAAATCACCGGCCATACACTGTATTGAAGACTCATGTTGCCAAAAGGGTTGAACCCGTCGGATGAGAGCCCGAGCCTCACATTTCGGACCTCTGACGCAAAATGAGGAAACTCCCTGTCTATATGCTTCCAAGCCTCCCCGTCAGCAGGGTGTATAAGGGTATCTTCGTCATGCAGTTCCCTATCAACGTGCCATCTCATAGCTTTGGCCGTGTGTGAAGACATGTACAACCGCTCAAGCCTATCCCTCAACGGGAAATACCGAAGTACCTTCACAGGTTTCCTATTGCCTGCAGGAGTCAGCTTATACCTGTCAGTGTGACATACCGGACACGCGTCAAGCCCACCAAGGTCATTCCCTTCTGCATCTTTACCCCAGAAGAGAACGCAGTCATATCTGCATGCATGGATCTTGATGTAGGAAAGCCCAAGATCTTTCAGGATACATCGGACCTTACGATGAGTGGTAGGAAGACGATGACCGTGGGGCAGCATCGAAGCAGTGTACTGTAGATAATCATCAACAGCCTTCACGGTCGATTTTGTCTCAACTTTAATCTTCATTACGTCCATCACACTTTCAAGAACGGTCTTCTGACAACCGGGGTACACAGGGGTCTGTTGGAAAGCAAGCAGTTTGTTGTACTTTTCAATACCAGCAGTGTTGACAGCTCTAGGGAAGGGCTGCACCGGGTCAGGCATATACTGTCCTTGAGCGCATACACCGCTCTCATAAGGAAACATGTCGTTGATGAATGCCGTTGTTGGATCGTTGGATGTACTGCCCGTCTCAGAAAATTGCCCATGATCATGCGGACCCCCTGATGATGTTTCACCGTGATATAACTAACATGTGTACTGTCGTTGATGAATGTCGTTGTTGGATCGTTGGATGTACTGCCCGTCTCAGAAAATTGGCCATGATCATGCGGACCCCCTGATGATGTTTCACCGTGATATAACCAACATGTGTACTTCTCCCAAAACCCGTTGCTCCTCAGGTGCTGCCATACTTTGTCAATGGGAAATCGATGCATATCGCTGCGACACTGACATTTCGTGCACGGGCAATAGAAAATTGTATTCCCGTTAGCATTAGCCAGCGCATATTCTATAAAACTCATAACTCCCGCACCGTATCTTTTGTCCCATTTTGGAAGCGAAATCCAACTCTTATCCATATCCTGAAAATATAACAAAATATATATTTATAACGCTGCTAGCTAATTATTAATGAAATTTCATGCCATATATAAAATCTCAATTCATTTAGTATATATTCTACGTACTACGTACAACTAATTAATAACAAATTAATTAACACACACACA
>NW_017728649.1:0-525 GCF_001865875.1 Lupinus angustifolius
TATTTCCATAAAAAAGGTTTTAATTAATCAACTTTTATACACTTACGTAGGAGATAATAATAACATGATGATTTAAACCTTCCATTTTTAATTTGATAGCTTTGCCAAAAAATGCACGTGTAAGGACAGCAAATAAATTACAAAGAAACACATGATTTATTCAAATAGGCAAAATACTAAAACACTTAAGGGAATTAGAATTAGGCACAAAAGGGGAATATGTTACCCTCCTTCATCACGGGTACAAAGGGGTAAATCCCTAAATCCAAAATTTCAACCTCCTCTCCATCTCTTCTCCATCTTCGGCGGTGGTTTGATTCACGGTTCAGGATGTTAGGAGGAGGCCGCAATTATTACCATATACATCAAGATGTGAGAACCTTCATCCTCGTCCTCTCTCACGAAATCATCNAGAATGAGAAAGACGAAATCCCTGAATCCCCTTTTCACTCTTCCTCTTTATTCATCTCGGTTTGAAGCATTGCGGGTTGCCCTCTTTCTATTTTTTACCTTCTCTTCTCGATT
>NW_017728649.1:625-929 GCF_001865875.1 Lupinus angustifolius
GATTTCTCTTGTGTTTATGTATGCGTATGTATGCTATGTTATGTGATGCGAATACATGTTTTGAGTGCTTCTGCCTTTCTCCTGATTATTCTCTCTGATTTCAGTATCGTGTTTTTCTGAGTGTATATATGTGATATCTCTCTTTTTCGTTTCTCTCTCCTTTTGTGTGTATCTCTTATATCCCCTTTTCTTTGTACTTATGCTGCTATATGACCAGTTTTGGCTCTGTTTTCGATTGTCCTCCCCTCTGGTGCCTCTATAGTGGTGTTTTTATAGCTGGTTGTTTGCTTTATGTGAGCCTTTT
>NW_017728649.1:1029-1374 GCF_001865875.1 Lupinus angustifolius
CTTGCCTTTCTGATTGCTATAACCATTTATTTGTGATATTCTGGCCATAATGTATAATTGTAACTGAAATGATAATGATTTCAAATTACTTCTGCTTAGTGTTGTCCTTTGGGATTTTATTAACTGATAATTTATGGGTGGTGTGATGTGTTTGAAATACTCTTCTGAGTTCTGTTGCTTGCATATATCTGTTCTTGAATTCCTGTGATGCACGTATTATATGATTTATGNTATGCCTGCTTCAATGTGTTACGTGCTCTCTGAGTGTGCAGCATATTGGCTGTCCTTGTTTCTTATTCACTAACAAACCATTGCTGTTTATTACCGTGCTTCTCAATTTATGAA
>NW_017728650.1:0-1366 GCF_001865875.1 Lupinus angustifolius
AAGTAATGCAGAACAGAAACCAATCTGGTTTCTAATTCCAACAATTAGTTCTTAAACAAAAGTAATACAAATGAACGGTATATGATGTACTGATCGTGTACAAAACTTTACACTGACTATGACTATGGTTAGATATTAAACTCAAATTAAGATCTCAATAGCAAACTGAAGATGGGTTCTCCTCTGAAAGTTTGCATTAATGTTTGGGTAGACACAGGGAACAACAACTGCATAAAAGATTAATGACATCAAAGTAGACATAGAGAAGGTATTAATCTATATTTTAATTCATAAAATTTCAATTTATATAGCTGAGGTTTACAAAATATCCATACATGTAAACTAAGAAAAATAAGGTAACATAGGAAAAGTAGCAGCAAGTTGTGTCATTGCATTTCAGCAAAAAACAAGTGCATATATATACATATTACATTAAGTTAACTTCTGTTACTTTTCACATTGATCAGAGAACAGAATGAACAATCTTCTCAAACATCTGAGCTCAATGCTGCTGACATCAAACACATGCTTGAAGATACTTTCACATGTGTTTCTCTAGAATTTTGATGAATGAACTGCGACCAAAATCTTCCATAGTTAGAATAGAATATATTGTAAGAAGTAAAATTTAAGGCCAAAACATTTTACTTAAAAGGGTCCTTATAGTTCTCCACCAATGAAATTCATTAACAAAAATCATTTTAAATAATGATCATAAGAGAAATTCTTAATCAGAACTTCTTATCCTGCATTTGATAAACTTTTGACATATGTACAATTTTGTAAACCGTGTAAAATATTCATGGCTCAAAATACAATACAACTTTATTACACATGTATAAAGTGTTAATTAAAATGCATAAGGTACGAAGTTATTACCCAAGAATTTCTCTTCAGTTTGCATTAAGATTTGGAAAGTTGTTAGATTTTCCCTATAATTTGTTAAATACTGGAACATTTTTCGTTCATGCATGTTAAAATCTATTTTAGATCATGCATACAGATTGTTTTGGGTTTCTACCACACATGCTACACAACTGCAATGTAAAGTCAACATTTACTTAAGGGCTGTGCTTTATAAGAAAGAAATATATTCATAGAAATAGAATGAAAGAGTTACCTGTTGGGTGGCCTGAAAAAAGATCTGAAATTTTGTAAACTCTTTTCAACTTTCTGGGACAAGCCCTTGTTTTTGGTGTTTCCTTTTTCTGTAATAGCTGACAGGTCAAACCAGTACATTAATGCATAAACAAGGAAGAAGGAATACTTATTTTTCCTTTTATTTTAATAACAAAAATATTATTTTATTATATATAAATGAATAAAAAAGTTATACCATATTATTTTGGATTTAATATATATATAT
>NW_017728651.1:0-370 GCF_001865875.1 Lupinus angustifolius
CTCCTCCTCATCCTCATCCTATCCTCCTCCTCATCCTAATCCTCATCATCATCCCATCTTCGTCCTGGTCCTCTTCCTCATCCCATCTTCGTCCTCACCCTCATCCTATACTCATCCTCATCCTATCCTCCTCCTCATCCTCATCCTCCTCCTCCAACTCCTCATCATATCCTCGCCCTCATCCTATCCTCATCCTCATCCTCCTGCTCCTCATCCTCATCCTCATCCTATCCTCCGCCTCATCCTCATCTTATGCTCATCCTAATCCTCATCCTATCCTCATCCTCATCCTCATCCTATCCTCCTCCTCATCCTCATCCTCTTCCTCATCCTACCTTTGTCCTAATCCTCATCTTATCCTCATCCTCAT
>NW_017728651.1:470-1364 GCF_001865875.1 Lupinus angustifolius
ATTCCATCAAGGAGGTCCAAAACTTTCCTTATGTGAGGATGGCGTGTAAATGCAAGGGAATCCATTCAAAAACTTTCCTTATTCAAGATTAGCACATGTGGGATTTAGGCCAAGGCAATCAGAATTCAAATCTTCTCCAAATCATGAAGATAATGGCAAGCTTTAAAAACTTACCAAATTGAGATTTACACATGTGGGAATTCGGCCAAGGCAACTACAACACCCAAGCAACCGAATTCTCCTATTAAGAGGGCTTGGTACACGTTTTCTTTGAGGAAGAAACAAAAGGAAAGTAGCCAACCAAGAACAGCCCCATATGGAAAGAATTTCATGAGCATTAATCCTCATCAAAGTGCTCCACACGTTTTTTATTTGAATCAATAAGGTAGTTGAATGCAAATCAATGTAATTTACTCACTCATTCATGCTGAATCAAGGCTTGGCCTATATGTAACCGAATTGCCTTATGAATAAAACAATTCAGATTTTAGTTGGATAATTTCCATTGCTAGTTGAGATTTCTCCTAGTTTCTTGGTTGAACCAAGGCCCTTTTTCTTATCAAGGTTCCTTTCCTTGTGGCGAAATTCCTTAGGCTTATCAAGCATCCAGCTTGTGGCGCCTCCACCCTTCAATCTTCTCCAAGTTCTCTTATCTTCCTCACACCTTAAGACCACGTCCAAATAACCATACACAACCCTTCCCATTTAACCAAGATTCAACCAGCCAACAAAACACCCAAAAAATTATATCATACATACCCAAAAAAAATCCCACGGCCAAAAGAATCCCCCATATCAAAACCAACCAAAAATTAACAACTTTCAAAGTGAAAATCACAATTACATTTCAAAGGGACTTACATTCAAGAACGATCAACAAACAATTCAGAATCC
>NW_017728652.1:0-267 GCF_001865875.1 Lupinus angustifolius
AATTAACTTCAACTCTGCTATTTCCAGGATCAAATTGGCCATTGCCCTTTCTGGTAACCAATCTAAGCTCATTGCTAGCAATTCAATGCGGGATTTCAACATCCTTAGGAGCCTGAATGTGGCAATTAATTACTCCAAAGCTCCTAAGATTGTGGAAGTTTGTTGGTATCCTCCTCTACATGACAGAATCAAGATCAATTCGGATGGTGCTGCTATGGGCAGTCCTGGTAGTGCTGCAGGGGGAGCTCTGTTCAGGAATCATAGAGG
>NW_017728652.1:367-1008 GCF_001865875.1 Lupinus angustifolius
ATTCTGCTCTAGTTGTTGAAATCTTCAAGGGAAAGGCAATGGTTCCTTGGAAGCTCATAAACAAATGGGATCAATGCAAAGATTTATTATCTTCAATGAATTGTATTGTTTCTCATATTTATAGGGAGGGGAATAGTTGTGCTGATAAATTAGCAAATCATGGGCTTCATCATAGGACCTTCACTTGGTGGAACTTTGTTCCTAACTTCCTTACTCATGACTTTTCTAGAAATAGGATGGGTCTTCCTAACTATAGGTTCACATCATTGTAACTCTTTGTATCTTTTCTGGTCTCATCTTTAATATATTTCGGCAGTAGCTTATAAAAAAAATGAAGAAATAGATGTTGCACAACCCCAATACTTTGAAGATGATATTGTCCAAATCACATATGAAAACCTAAGAAATATTTGTACAACCACAAACAAGCACCCAAAGCTTGGTATTAGAGACTCCGTTCAAGAGATGAATCTTAATGTCAAGATTTTTCTAAGCTAATGCCGAAAGAATTTAAAATGTGCATTATGGGAGAAATGAAGTTCTTTTTTGGGCTTTAAGTATAGCAAACCAAAGACGAGGTATACGTGCATCATACTACTGAAGAAGATCTTTGCTCCTGACCTTGGCACAGTTTTGATGAA
>NW_017728652.1:1108-1364 GCF_001865875.1 Lupinus angustifolius
GAAATGAATAATACTTGTGAAGACAATGAAGATTCAAGCTTCAAGATATTCAAGACTTTTAGTCTAAGTCTAAATAGGTACTTATATTCTATACTCTTGATTATACAATAGTAGTAATGCTCAAACTATTTTTTGAAACACACTTCAAAATACATAAAACAATATTCAAAAATAGTGTGTAACGGGTTAGTTCATCTAAGTAACAGATTATGTGTGTGAGAAAAGAGTTATCCAACTTAAAACTGATCAGAATAAT
>NW_017728653.1:0-1355 GCF_001865875.1 Lupinus angustifolius
TTTTAATTAAAAATAATATTTTTTAATGAAACTAGTCGTTATGATATATTTTTAATTAAAAATAAGTCATTTATAACACCTATATTTTTATTTTATAGACCTATATGCATTGGTAATAAGACTGGTAAAACCAAACATTCAAGTTTATCCAAAATTAATTAACAATAGTAATTTAAGGAAAATGTTCATCAGTGCCAAATGAGTTTTCACGAGAGATGAAGTCATAAATAACATACATTATGTCACATTCATGTACTAATGCATTTTGATTCATGAGAAAAACACTATAAAAATTTAATTAAATATAATATTTTTCATCAAACAATATATTGGTATAATTGTTTTTGTATAACTAAGGGACATCACATAGATTAGGAACTAATTTCTTTCGAGATGCGTGACTGTCTCTCCCGAATGACAGAGTTTGAAACATGTTTAAACCAATTTCACTCTTTCACTTTAGTTTCTTTTATTTCTTCCAACAATAAAACATAATATTGTAAAAGTAAATCCATCAGAACTTATTATTCGAAATAATAATATTAATAAAATAAAATCCTAAACCATGAATCTAAATATAATTTGATTATTTAAAATAATACAAAAATACAAAAATATCAATTTTTTGAATACTATTAAAATAAGATGAAATAAAATTAAATAAGCATGAATGATGTACTATTGGAAATAATAAATACTACAAAACTGACAATAATATTATAATATGAACTTTTAAATTGAGCACAAAATAGTAATGAATTTGAAGAAAAATATATTGTGTAACAATAATAAAATAAAACAAAATAAAAAATAGAGATAAAAGAAGCATTGACTCTAGATGTGACTTCAAGGAGAATAAAAACTAATGTGCATCAACTACAATTAATATTTTAAAAATGAATAGTTTTATTATTAATGATGTAATAAATGAATAGTTAAATAATTACTAAGGTGGAAAAAATATAAAAGAAAAAGCCTTAAAGTATTAATAGTAGACTAGTGAAAAATAGTTTTGAGTCCTTTTACATATATAAAATTTTAATGAAAGAATTTAATTTTTTAGTTCAATGAATCACATACCATAAACAATTTAGAAAATCAACACATTATTCAACATTAATATATAATTTAAGAGACAATGATAATTAACATGTCAGTAATATATAATTTATTATTAATATACAAATTATGATTGTAATGTCTATGCATTGTAATTTGTTTTAATAATGTATTAATAATATATAATTTTTTAAAGAAAGTAATTGGTATTTTAGTTCAATGAATCATGTACTATTAAAATAGTTTAGATAGTTAACACATCATTTATCATTAATATATATTTTAAGAGACAATGA
>NW_017728654.1:0-934 GCF_001865875.1 Lupinus angustifolius
ACCCGAAAATCGAACTCGGGTAAAACACAAACATGTACCTAATCGCAGTTGATTTTCCTTGTTAAATTTGGGTTAGATTCGAATTGGTATCCACAAGATTAGTTTTGATTGTGATCCTTAATTATAACTATGTGTTGTAACATGAAGCTCTTACCATAATTCACATTTTCACCATTTTCTTTGAAGTTGGTTGAAGTTAACCATGCTTATGGTATAAAGATTGAGTAATAATCTTTCTCAAAAATATCAAGGAAGAATTGAAGAAAATTATAAATGGAGTCATATGTCTTAGAAGTATAAAAATCTAATAGTACTCAAGTTGTTTCATTATTTAGTATTAGAAGGATATTTTGATATTTTACTTTTTGTCTAACTGGATATAGTTGCAAGTATGGTTATAAATGAGTTGAATAGAGTATAAGTTATACTATATCTTAAGCTATATATTTTATTACGTTAAATATTCAATTTCAATAAGAGATAATTATTGAAAGAGATAATAATATATTCTAAAAGGAATTAATTCTTTACTCTATACATTTGGTTATATAAAAATGTTAGTTGAATATTTAAAACTCAAGCTTAAATTGTTATAAAAGATATCACCCAATTTTTACTTGTTTTTTTAAAAGAACTAGTAATATACTAGTATGATTGGCACGTATCACTATGTATTGACACTTAAAAATGTATTTAATATTTATTGTTAAATGAAAGACTTAGGTTTTTAGTTAAATATAGTAATGTATTAATTTAAAAAAAACAATATAAATATTAAAGTTGTATGAGTTGGAACAAAAAATTCACATGTAAGCCAAAATGGTTACAATATAAATGCATAAAATAACTTTAAATTAGCTATTTGAAGTGATAAATTTTAACGACATGAACAACATTGTTCTCTATTGTTGTTGAATCTCAATAAGTCAAATTC
>NW_017728654.1:1034-1352 GCF_001865875.1 Lupinus angustifolius
TTTTTAGTATTGTATGTTTATTTTATAATTTTACTTATTTTTATTTTGTAGTTAGTGACTATTTTTTAATTAAATTGTCTTAATAAATTAAATTTTGTATCTAATTTTAGATAAGAATTGCAATGTGGCTTTAGCCGAAACGGGTAGTTCTTGTTCGCAAGCAAGCGGGCAGGTTTTGAGTTGGATGTTTACCCAACCCCGAACCTGAACTAAGCGGAGTTGAAAATAATAATATCATCCCTGAACCCGTCAGGTTTTGGGTAACCCGAACACAATAGAAATTCGTCTAAAACATGTATTTATATATATATATATATA
>NW_017728655.1:0-295 GCF_001865875.1 Lupinus angustifolius
AGTTATCCACATGACGAGTATCATAAAACTTGTTCCCACCTATAAGATATTCTTACGGGTACCCATTACGTATATTTCCAGATGTTAGTTTTTTTGCCATACACACCCCTCTGTCCTCACCCCACTCTCAATCTCTCTGTTACCCTAATTTTTTATTGTTTATTTCCTTCATAAACTACTCTTCTGAAAGAAAGAGAGAGAGAAACAATTAGAGAAAAATAAAAAAAGTACATAGATAAAAACAAATAACTCTTTAGGCTGATGGCTCTGTCTATTATGTTTTGTTCTTATTCAT
>NW_017728655.1:395-618 GCF_001865875.1 Lupinus angustifolius
CTAACAATTAATGACATGAACATTATCTAACTATTAAAAATATAGTCGATAAATGTTAGCTTTCTTTAAAATGATAAATATAATTCTTAAATATCCAATAATATTATGCCAAAGAGCCAAGAATCAAATCACACCACTAATGGTTATAACACCTCATTTTTTTTAAATGAAAGCTATGAAAATAGAATTTAATTGAAATCATAAATGTTTCAACACAATTTTC
>NW_017728655.1:718-1351 GCF_001865875.1 Lupinus angustifolius
ATGAGATCCTTTCCTTTTGGCATATATTTCCATCATGAATGATTAATATGAACATAAATCATAGCAAAAAAATATGAACTTAAATCCATATTTTAACACAGATAAATTATTTAGTGGTTCAGCTCTTGTTCTCGATGAAATGGAAAGTATATAGACTCAAAAATATTTTTAACTAGAATTATGCACAATAATTAAGATATATAGATTTTAAATTTTAATATAGGAAGAATGTAACAAAAAAATTAAGTCTTTTACAAAAATAATATAAGAGCGAAATGTCGTCTAGATTTTCAAAATTAATATATTTTTACAAATATGTAAATCATTTAAAAAATTAAAGAGAAAATCTAAAAACAATGTTAGAGAAGGAAAATAAAGATTTCACAGTGTAAAATTGAGGCGGTAGAAAACAAATTTTGAATTTGAAAACGCGGTATTAAGTTGTGTGGATGTTATCCACACAATAGGTAGCAACCATTGAATTACATGCATTTCATTCTCATTTTTCTTTTGATAAGACCTATATAACACTTTTGATTACAGACATTAGCAGTCACATAGTTACTTACAAATTGGCGATAGGCAAAAGCAATTCACTCATATTATTAATCATCTTATTGCTCTGGATAAAAT
>NW_017728656.1:0-228 GCF_001865875.1 Lupinus angustifolius
AAAATGCCTAGTTAATCGATTAAGCACTGTTCATAATCGATTAACGAGTAACAAAAACAGAATTACTAGAACAGCAACTTGCACAATTATTAACCAACACACAAACATTTATACAACATATACTTTTATGCAAGATTAACAAGAACATAGCAAGGAATAAGCATGCAAAATATTTGCTCCAAATTTGCATTAAAACATCTTGAAATATAAAAGAGAAAAGGATAGAAA
>NW_017728656.1:328-1045 GCF_001865875.1 Lupinus angustifolius
TTCTTTTCTTTTCAAGAAACACAAGAATAATGCAAGAAAGCTTTTCAAAGAAACATACAAGATGATGTGAAAACTAAAGCCTTAGTATGATCTAATCTTTCTCCTACTTCAACACTTTCTAATAGATTCTAACAATGATGATCTAAAAAAAGGATCTGAACAAAATTGTATCCTATGAAAATGGATAGTAAATATAGTTATATAAGAATTATATTTTGAAGAGAATAAATACATATCAAATTAATATCGAAATATTAATTATACATAGTAATAGAAAGTAAATTTCCACCCCTAATAATTTGGCTCTTAAAAACGGTTTTTCAGTTATACTGTTGAAACATCAGAAAAACATACACGTTAATCGATTAAGGCTAACTGTTAATCCATTAACCAGTGTATTTGAAAATGTGAAGTTTAAAACAAAAACTGTTGTAATAGAAAACAGATACGTTAATCGATTAAGCCTTGGGTTTAATCGCTTAACAAGTGTATTTTATTACTTGATTAAATGGTAAACTACTTATATGATATATGCTCATGCAATACATGATTTCTAAAATATAATAAGTTAAATGCATAAAATTAATGCAAATAAATGCATGAACCTAATTATCATATATTTCTACATGATGTCTCATTTTAGTGGATTAATTACTTTATTAATTCATGTGAGACTCACACGTAGGTTTACCTAACCTAGACTCAATATCTATGGCA
>NW_017728656.1:1145-1350 GCF_001865875.1 Lupinus angustifolius
AAAATAATTATAACCTAAGTCTAATAAATCACCACTTGAGCCCTCGACATGTTGATTGTTGAGTCATCTTTAAACTTTAACTAACTCATTATCTTCACCAAAACATAGGGAAATGTTGCTAATGAAATCCTTGATGTTTTGTACTCTCACATTTCATATTGAATCCGCCCGGTACGGCTCAAAACGTGTCTTTTTGAGTTCTGTA
>NW_017728657.1:0-249 GCF_001865875.1 Lupinus angustifolius
ATCTCCATCTCTATTTATTTTAAATCCTGGAACTATTGGACTGCTCACTGAGTTGCTATCCATCATACCAAACCTTTGCAAAACTTCTAATGCATATTTCCTTTGATATATGTGTATACCATCAGGCTTTTGCAAAACCTCTATCCCAAGAAAAAACCTCATCTTACCCAAGTCTGACATATCAAATTCTCTTATCATAGAGCTTTTAAATTCAGACATCATCACTTCACAATTTCCAGTAAAAATTAA
>NW_017728657.1:349-627 GCF_001865875.1 Lupinus angustifolius
CTCACTATCACACCTCTGAAATCCTTCACCAATGAAATGTGCTTCGATTCGACTAAACCAAGCTCGTGGTGCTTGTTTTAATCCATACAAAGCTTTGTGTAACTTGTAAACAAGATGTTTACTGCCCTCTTTTTCATATCCTTTTGGTTGTTCCACATAAACATCTTCACTCAACTCACCATGGAGGAAAGCTGACTTGACATCCAACTGAAAAATCTGCCAACTATTATATGCTGCTAGAGCAATAATCATTCTCACTGTATCCATTCTTGCCACCG
>NW_017728657.1:727-1017 GCF_001865875.1 Lupinus angustifolius
ACCCATTTTACTCCAATTATTTTGGCCCCAACAGGTGGTTCAGTGAGTGTCCATGTATGGTTCTTTTCAATGGATTTGATTTCATTATCCATGGCCAATTTCCAATTTTTATTCTTCTCGGCTTCTTCAAAATATAATGGATCAGTTGAGACCATTAAAGCCAAGTCAGCTTCATCATCAGACAAACCTTCACCACTAACATAATCATTCATTCATGCAGGAGGTCGCCTCACTCTCTCTTCACCATCACTATAATCATCCCTTATTTCTCCAACTCCCCCAATCTCCTT
>NW_017728657.1:1117-1348 GCF_001865875.1 Lupinus angustifolius
AAAACACACGTAATTCTTCTACTGTCAAGTTTAGCCCTCCTTGCTTCTGGAACATGAGCGTGTGCTATGCACCCAAAGACCCGAAAGTGATCAACTGAGGGTTTTACTCCACTCCAAGCTTCCTCTGGTGTTGCATCTTTAACAGCCAATGTAGGACATCTGTTTAGGACATAAACAGTCCAGTTCACTGCCTCTAGCCAGAAGGTTTTGGGGATATTTTTATCGGATAGC
>NW_017728658.1:0-1344 GCF_001865875.1 Lupinus angustifolius
TATATATATATATATATATTATTCTTACCCAACTTATACATCACGATGGGTAATATGGAGTGATTTGATTTTCATAATTAAAAAGGTGCAACTTTAATTGGTGAATGATAAATGACGATAGTCACAAAAGGGTGTTGGTAGATTCATTGGACACTACTAGGTGAAGAAATAAGAAAAATATCGAAATTAGATTCCCACACACTTTTGTGATGGGGATAAAAAAGAAAAGGAGAAGTATTTTGTGGAAAAAAAATAAGGAAAAAATAGACCAAAGATGATTCGTAACAATCATCACTATAGAAAGGAGATATGATATGAATATGAGCATATTTATTTCATTTCAAGGTTTTGACACCATGCTTGTTTGCTTTTAACTCATAATAAAGTTAATGGTTTCAATTATTTATTGTTTTTGTCTAATACTTTTGCATCAAAGGGCTTCTTAAAAATTGACTAATGTCATTTCATTAACGTGGGAGTGTCCTCATTTTCTAGCAACGTGCTTTGGACAGGGTACCTTTGTGCATGGATTGGCCTAATGCTTGTAACTGCCTAAAATGATGAAAGAGATGTGTGCCTTATCTCAAAAGGCACCCCTTGGACAAACATTTTATTTTTTATGAATAAGGTTAAAATGAGAATTTTTTTTGGTACTATCAAAGTTATCCTCTTATCTTTTGGGTAAGAAACTAATTCCTTTTAGAGTTCGTGGTTGTTCCTCCCTACAAGTGTTGCTCACAGAAATCGAACCTTGTTGATTATAAAATGAGAATTTAAGGATGGCTAATGTTAATATATTTCTTATAAACTAGCCTAAAAATCATTCTCATTCACACATGTAATTAGTTCAAGTGACATAAGTTCAAAACTAGGGGTGAGTATGGGCCGGGTTAAAGCTTGTCCTTATCCGATCCTAAATATTGATCGGGTTACTTTTTTTGAACCCGAACTCGGCCCTAAATTCGAAGCTAACCTGACCCTAAATAGTAATCGGGTCAGCCTTTAAACCCGACCCGACCCTAAACCTGATTAAATATAATGCATATTCATTTTAGATAAAGATTTCTCAGTATTATTTATTATTATGAGTATGTAGTTTGATATATAAAATGATATATGTATGTATGTATTATTAATCATGTATATATATTATGGAAAAATTAAAAAATAAAGAGTAAATTACACTAACACCTCCTGAGTTTTAGTGAAATTATATAAACCACCCAGACATTTTTAAAACCTACACAAACCCTCTAATTATATATACATTACACTGACTACCCGTGTAAGATAGATAAGTGTAATTTCTTAAATAAAAAATGATGATGAGTGTAATTAAGTCAA
>NW_017728659.1:0-1340 GCF_001865875.1 Lupinus angustifolius
TATGTTCTAAGTAGAGAACTTGGAATTCTTGATGAACAATATCTTTATTAAAGAACAATATCTTGATGAACAATATCTTTATTTATCAAGTATTCTAATTAATGTTTATCTTGCCTGCTGCCATTATGCTGGCAAAATTTCAATAGTTTCACTAGATACCATACACTCACCTGATGTCAAAGAAGCTTTCTGCATGGAATTATTAGGTGAGATAGAATACACCGTGACACAATGGTGTCAGAATATGACATTCAGACCTCCTAAACTATCTCACAAGTTTGGAGTTGTCTTGGTATTAAGAAATCTGGTACTTAATCAATTATCTGTCTATTAGGATTAAGTACTTAGGATCTCTTAAGTCATATCGTTTAAGCTATGTGTATATATAGAGTAATATTATGGTTATCCATGGATGAACATTACTCAAATAACTGTAGCGAGGAATAATCGATTAACACTTGACTTAATCAATTAGTAATACTCTATAAATCCCTCTGTCTGTTGGACATAATTGATTATCAAGATTGGTAATCGATTATCGATGTCATAAGACAAAATTCTTTTAGCTATTGTAACTAGGAATAATCAATTAACCTTTGGTATAATTGATTATCAGTGTTATAAAATCATCTGAATGATGGAACACATGTGAATGCGAGTAATATAAGATAAAATACTTTAAAAAGGATTGATGTCCCAAAGATGAAATAAATACATATCATTAGAGCATAAGTAAAACGTTGTCTAACGATAGTATGGGATGCTGGTGGTAACAAGATTAATTAGGACCCTTCTGACGAGGTCGTCGATTGTTATGACGTTAAGGGTGAGGCCCAAAAGGTCTATGTTTTCCACGTAGCGAGATCCTCTCACCGTAAGTGGCTTGGCCATTGGGTCGTCCATGGTGATTCAGTGATGATTTGTAGTAGTTTATATATTATTCATCTATCGTGTTAAGACTTAAGATCGGTT
Source organism: Lupinus angustifolius (assembly GCF_001865875.1). Lineage (NCBI taxonomy): Eukaryota > Viridiplantae > Streptophyta > Magnoliopsida > Fabales > Fabaceae > Lupinus > Lupinus angustifolius. The sequence continues at coordinate 973 of NW_017728659.1, forward strand.
CCCATAAGAAACATTGTGTTTGGAGTTGTCTTAGGCTGGGCCGATCATGTAAGAATCAACAATGACTAAAAGATTTAATCGGCTAACCTCAGTTAGTGTCCATACTCATTATGAACAATGAAGTAGTAGAGAGGAAAGTTACGGAAGACGAACGAACCCTGAGATGTTGAGATGGACGATGATGGTAGTGATGCATCAACAAAGCCTCGAGGGAGAGTCTAGGTGAGACGAGTCCTATGTATTTCTGGATGAGGTATTATGTTGGATCGAGCAGTTCTCACAACACAAACTAGATAATCTCTGACAACCCATTTTTGCAATCCAGATCGATGAGAGGGATGCCCAGAAAGTGTTTGATACGACACCGT
>NW_017728660.1:0-1337 GCF_001865875.1 Lupinus angustifolius
GCCATGGGTGGCTGCTTGCTGTTTTAGAATCTTGGGCATGGTATCGCCTACCTTTCATTGCACCTAGGGTGAATACTATACCAACTTATCCATTTGCTTCTAGGTAATATTTATTTCTACCCACACAAAATTTTTATCTACAACTAATTTCTTTCGTTTTTCTATCATAACTAATATAAATTGTATATAGGTGGGGTCTCGGAAACTGTATCTTGACAAGAATTCCACGCCGGGACTTGATAACATTTAGGTCACGCATAGATCAAATGGATGTCAACGAAGTAATATTTTAAACTCTTACCATTACAAGTTGACACAATATTTTCATTTCCTAATAATATGTTCTATTTCTTTTTTTGTAGTTTAAATGGCTCCCATACGAGACTTATAACAACAATCTCTCACGCCATGTCCAACAAGATAAGAAGGTGTAGACTGCATGTACAAATTTGATTTGTTTCTGAATCGTCGAATGACATCAAACAGACCGAGTCAAACTACAATTTGGCTTCATTCAAGAAATTCCACGATCACCAAAGAATATTGATGCTCTACACAGAATTGACAAACGTGGAATCAAGACGGAAATTGGGCCACCAAGCATGCAAAATGGATTGATCATTGAACTAATCACAATGATCAAGTCTTGTAAGGACTTCCAATCCAAAATCCGTCCCATACACAACAATATATGAATTGGTATTTAACCAGTTCTAGACCATACTTATCTGATGATTTACTTCTACGAGACCTAAGCCAAATAAATTATCACCAAACTCAACAACAACCACACCTCCCACACATCATACACCAATGTTTAAACCTATGAGGAACCAACCCATGATGTCACAACAATTTATGTCACAACAACCGATGTATCAATCGTCAATGTCTAGCTCTTACAAGATTCAACCAGGAAGAATGTCTTTTCAATATGAACCGTTGCAACATCGTCGCACCGATGATATCATGCCTCATCATCACTCTTTCTCTATAGAGGATAGTGACTTCCTAAATAACTTATTGGGTACAGCTCAATCAACAAATATGTATTTCAATGATATAGGGTTTACCTTAAATCAAGATGATGGTGCAGGACCAAGTTCTTTCATGGTTGATGATAATGTTTTGCCTACAGTAGAGACAAATATAGTTGAAGATCAAACTACAGCTGAAGATCACACTGCAGTTAAACATCGAGTAAGGTCAAGACGTCATAGGCAATCACGTAGGTGTGGAACAGGAGAACATTTAAGGAATTTTTAAAATTGTTATTAATGTAACCTAACTTCATTTTAAATGAATTTAATTTTTATTTCAATTTCAATTTACCAATT
>NW_017728661.1:0-964 GCF_001865875.1 Lupinus angustifolius
GTGTCATAGTCTCCTTTCCTTTGATGATAGGGCAAAGAAGTTTGATTTTCTCACCTTCTTATGTGCCTAAGACATTTGCTGTCCATAATGAGAGTTGAAGTCCATATATTCTTAAGCACCCCTACACAACACAATTTCTTGCTCTTCTTGGGTACACAACTAAACTTGGGTCCCTAGATGTTAGTAGCTTGGAGATTTTGTTTCTTTGTAATGCATATACACTTTCCATTTGGAACATCATGCATTCTAACATTACTTTCATTTAAAGTATGACCATACAATCCACAATAGAAACAGGTAGGGGATTGAAGATATGAAAATTTTAGAACATTTACTTGATTCTTGTAAAAAGTGTTATTTGTTTGCATATATTCCAAACTAGACTTAATCTCATCATTTTTATATGAAGTAAGTAAGTTGTTTGAATTGTGATAACTAAATGTGAAATTAGCAAGATTATCATTTAAGACATTATGTTCATTTTTCACGCCAATGCAATTTTCGCACATAGATGCCACATTTAAGTTAGAAGAACAGTCACATGAAGAGTTAGTATATTTAACATCTAAGGTTTCATTTTCAATTTTCAGCATATCAATGAAATTTTTCAATTTACATATTTTCTTTTCATGATCTAACATTAACCTTTTGCTATTCATGCACTTTTTAGTGAACATTTGAAGTTCTTCATGAATTTCAACATAAGCATCATATAGCATGTTATACGTGAGAGATATATCGGAAATTTGAACTAGAATTGTATGAGTATATGTCACTAGGCTCATCTTGCTCACTTACTTCGCAAGAGTTAGAATTTTGAGCCTTTAGACAAATCTTGTGTGATTCTTCATCTTCTGAGATGCTTGTTTGATGAATTGTCCTCTCCGGGTTCATACCAGATGATATATGCCTTCTTAGCTTTGATATCCCGAGAGTCGTTCTTGCAATCTTGTTCAACCTTCTT
>NW_017728661.1:1064-1333 GCF_001865875.1 Lupinus angustifolius
ATCTTCATCTTCCTTGTGAAGCTCCTTGGTTCCTCCATTCTTTCTTGGGTACTTTCTCAATTTTTTGATAAGGAGGGACACAGCTTAATCATCTGTGTCGGAATCGGACTCACTATCATCCAATATCTCCTTTTGACTTCTTGCATCTGATCTTGTTTATTTGAAGGAGGTTTCTGTGATGTTCTCGTCCATTTGTTCATTGAGTGTTAAACGTCTTAATTCTTGCTCATGTTCTTGAAGTTTACCAAATGGAGTTGCGAGCGTCATTT
>NW_017728662.1:0-1332 GCF_001865875.1 Lupinus angustifolius
TTTAATAATCAATATATATAAAATAATTATTACATGAATAATAAATTTTACGTACATGTTAAATTTACCATTATATTTCAATTAGTGAAGTTCCTTATAAAATAATAATAAATAGATAATATATAATTAAAAAATAATAAAAGTGTAATATATATAAATTATTTAATAAAAAACCTAAATTTATAAACATGCGGATACCCGTGGAGCAGGTAACTTTGATATGTGTTGGTCTAAATTAGAGACTGATATTGTGAATGAATTATGGGTCATAAAGATATTAGCACCTTGACTGCTTGTAGTAAGTCGGATGCATGGACTTATTTTAAACTCCAAACTTATTTGTTTATTTCTTTTAATTATTTATTTACAAAGTCAAAAATACATTTTGTTTTTATGTCTCAATAGTTTATCTTGTTTTTGTATATCTGTATTGCAATAGGAAATCAAAACTTATGTAGTTCTTGATAGAAAATGTGATTGTTTGGGTGTGTCTTAATTGTTTTAAGGAACATAAACAACATATTGTGCTCATTCAAATGATGAGTTAATGAAATGAAGTGATTGCTTATGACTCTTCCCTAATTTGATTATATTTTTTTGTAATTTTTGAATTTAATTAAAAATATATTATGTTTATTTAACTTTGCATTATATGTCATTAAAGAATATATTATAATTATTATTATTATTATTTCAATTAACAATTTATTAAAAATTATTTATTATTTCATTTTTAGTTTGTTGAAATTAAATTTTAATGAAAAACTAAAGTCACATTATTTCCTTCATCTCTATCATGATTTATTTTGAATGATTAACCATCATATGTGATAAATACATTATTTTATTAAAAAATATTATATACAATATTTTAGATTGCCTAGTAATAATGATATAAAATGAAATAAAGAATAAATATTTTATCAACCTAACTACTATTATTAAAACCATTATAATATTATTTGATTAATAAAATAATGTTTTTTATTATTACTATTAAACAAATGAAATGAAATAAAGTAAAATAAATATTAACATATGAATTCTAAGTATTAGATGGCAACTAAGAGGATGGTGAATTAGTTGATGAGAGAAATTGTGGATTTTTCTATTGAGGTATCATAGTCTTTGTGCAGCGGAAAATAGTTGTAGGAATCAACCAATTCAAAACCAAAATGGAAGCACAAGAAAGGGTAGAAGAAGAGTACACATAGATTTTTATATTGGTTCACCTTCTTGTCCACCGAAGGTTGCATCTAGTACTCTTGCCACACAAGAAACTTTTCTACTAGATACTTTGAGTTGCAATTACAATTTCTCTCCCCGAGACCC
>NW_017728663.1:0-1332 GCF_001865875.1 Lupinus angustifolius
AACAGAAAAGGACCCAACATAAATTGGGTACCTGAAAAAAGCAAGTGATCTTTTTTTTGCAGGTATGTCTTCGAACACAAGGGCAGAAATGGTACTTAGATAGTGGGTGTTCGAGACATATGACAGGTGACAGATCAAACTTCCTGGATCTCTCACTTAAAGGTAAAGGATACGTCACGTACGGAGACAACAACAAGGGAAAGATTCTTGGCACTGGAACAGTTGGTAACTCATCTCAAACTCTCATTGAAAATGTCCTTTATGTTGAAGGATTAAAACATAACCTCTTGAGCATAAGCCAACTATGTGACAAAGGTAACCGTGTATCTTTCGATTCTGATTGTTGTATTATTTGTGACATTTTATCTAGTAATGTTAAATTTGTTGGTCATCATATAAATAATATTTACATGGTTAATTTGGAGGATGTCACTACATTATTTTCAAAATGTTTTATTTCTAAAGAAGATGACATCTGGCTTTGGCACAGACGCGTTGCACATATCCATGTAAAACACCTAGATAAATTATCATCAAACGAACTAGTTGACGGTCTACCAAAACTAAATTTTAAAACCAAAGAGACTTGTGACACTTGTCAAAAGTGTAAACAAACCAAAAACTCTTTTAAAAACTCTCTTTCTCTCTTTCTCTCTTTCTCTCTTTATTGCATTTAATCGGTTAACTTGTATAGTAGTTTTAATTGCAATATTCTGTTTCTGTACTATACTGTTAATACTCTGATAAAATTGTAAGCTCTGTGTATTCATTTCAATATCGGTTAATTGTCGTGCAAGAAACCGAATCTGTTTGAGCTTTTTATTTTGCTTTAATTGATTAAATTAATTGCGTTAATCGATTATTCCTATTCTGTTAATCGATTAATCTGGGGTTATTTCAACATTGAGTGTTGTTTTCGAAAAGCGGATATTCTAACCGCTACACCTATTCAACCCCCCCTTCTAGGTGTATTTTAGCCAATGATACCTAATAAGGATTAGATTTAGGATTAGGGTTAGTATTACGATGGGGATGAAACTAAGGATGAGGATGAGGACGAGGACGATGATGAGCATGAGGATTAGGATTAGGATTACGATTACGATTAGGATGAGGATGAGGATGATGATGATGATGAGGATGAGGATGAGGATTTGGATTAGGATAAGGATTAGGATTAGATTTAGGATTAGGGTTAGGATTAGAGTTAGAATTAGGATGCGGATAAAAATAAGGATGACGATGAGGATTAGGATGAGGATGAGGATGATGATGAGCATGGATTAAGATTAGGATTCGGATTAGGATTAGGATTAAGGTTAGGATTAGGAT
>NW_017728664.1:0-1330 GCF_001865875.1 Lupinus angustifolius
AGAAAAATGTGAAATGTCGTTGTTTTTAATTTAGTTGCTAATTTGTCTAATATTGTTGGACCATCATGCAATTGTTGGAAATGGATTATATTTAGTATTAGAGTGACAAGTTATTGATTTTTCTTTTGTATTTAGGAGTAAAATAACATTGAAACCAGAAGCATGGAAGAATGTTAGTTGGAAATGATAAATAGATGAAAAATGGAGGTTTTATAAAAAACAATCAAACCGTTTTCATTTTTTGGAGGGGTATCGTTTCCTTTTTCATTCTTGCACTACTGTAAGGACTGGAATGGATGAAGGAGTGAGAGTGGTTTATATTTTATATTCACTGTTTTTCCCACCAATACAATCAACTTTTGTTGCATTGGCAAAAAAAACTGAAATGTCATTGTTTTTAATTTAGTTGCTAATTTGTCTAATGTTGTTGAACCATCATGTAATGATTGGAAAAGGATTATATTCAGTAATAGAGTGACAAGTTATTGATTTTGTTGGTGCAGCAGAAGCGATCGTTACACAACGTTGGCCACAAGCAATCAAATAAAGCACATAGAATAAACAGAAGAGAAGAAACAAGAGAATTTGGTAACGGGGTTCGACCAATTGTGCCTATGTCCCCTGGAATGTTGAGCGGCTACCAAGATATTATTAGCGAATAAGGATTACAAACCCTAGCACACTCTTGGGCCCACTTGTCCATGAGGTGTTTCTATTTGGTGTTTATATTTGTTGCACATTACAACAAGGGACTTGAGTCCAATATATAACATTGATATTCTACTCTATTCTAATGGTAGGTAATGTGGAATTTCATATAATAACATATTTCAAGCATCCCCAACAATCTCCACCTTAATTGTAATAGACGAATATCTCGCTCCTTAGGAAATCTACCCAAGAATCTCCACCTTAGCGAATATATGACTCCACCTTGATCAATATCTAATTCTCTTTAAGTGATCCCCTACAACGTAGATGTTCTGAGTATCCTTGACGATGTTACCAAGAGCCTAGCTCTCCAAACTTGTAGTGCAGCTTCCTGTATCGCCATCAAATGGAACATGCCGCCTAGCCACCCATTGTTAAGAAGTCTTTCGATATATTGGAACCTCTACACAAAAGTTCACCAACAATCGTCCTCTTCAATACTCGGTCAAACTGAACCTTGGAGCTTCCTTGGAAAACCTCAACCACTACCACCATTATTTACCCCGACAATCCTAGTTCAAAAGAACTATGATACTCCATCATAAGTAGTATACCCACAACACACACCTAGGGACAATGCTAACTAATGTTTGTGTCACATCCTTGCATCCAAGCCAAT
>NW_017728665.1:0-1330 GCF_001865875.1 Lupinus angustifolius
AGTGCCATAAAAAGTGTATGAAATTTAGGCATTTTTGGCACTTATTAGACATGCAAAAACAATTTATGCATATTGGTAATCATCTTGTTGCATTAGATAAAGTGCTTACTAATGGTGAATTAACTAACAAAGTTTTAAGATGTCTAGATAGGGCATGACAACCAAAGGTGACAGATATTGTGGAACCCATGGACTTGGATTCAATGCCCCTTGCAACACTTTTCGTAAAGGTTCAAGAACATGAGATGAAGCTAGGCCGCTTGACACAACATGAACAATCAGACAAGAAAAAGAAAGGCATCTCCCTCAAGGATACAACATCACATGCAAAAATGCAACATGAGACACCTTATGATGAAGATTTTGATTCTTCCTAGATCAACGATGAAACCATGCCACTCCTTCTAAATAAATTAAGCAAGTTCTTACATAAGAAAGGAGCATTCATAAGGTTTCAACAAAAGACTCAACCAAGAATGGCTAGAACACAAAGGAGAAGATCACTTACCATGAGTGTGGGAAGGGAGGACACATGAAGTTCTCATGTCCTACCTATCTCAAAAGGTTTGAGAACGACAAGAAAGAATCAAGGGACAACAAGGCTAAGAAGGCATACATAATGTGGAATATACCCAAAGAAGAAGCAACTTCAAGCACCTTGGACGATGAAGAATCGACCAAACTATGCCTAATGATGCAAAATCATGATTCTTGTGAAACAAGAAAGTAAGACAACTCGAGTGAGGTTATTATTTTCGATTCCAATTATGACTCTAATGATTCCCCCACGTATGATATTTTATATGGTTCTTATGTAGAATTACATGACAAGCTTAAAAAGTTAGAAAAATTAATGTCGATAGAAAAGAGTAATTTTGGTGCAAGAAAAGAAAATTTTAGAAATGCAGAAATTTATTGATGAAGTTGAGATCCAAAATGAAATATTAGATCTCATTTATGATAACTCTATATGTGATTGTGCTTCTAAAATGACTATGACACCCTCTTGTGAAAAATGTCCAGTTTTGGAAAAAAAGAATGCATGTTTAAAAGAAAAAGTTGCTAACTTCTACAAGGTTAGTCATAACTTAGATAACTTGCTTGCAAAACAAAGAAATTTTGGTAATAGACCCGGGTTTGGAGACATGCATGCTAAAAAGAGATCATATAAGAAACATGTTGATTTTTCAAAAATTTCATATCATAAATCACCTATTTGTTTTTATTGTGGTTTGTATGGTCATACTACGAATACTTGTCATATTAGATTGCATGGTGTACTCAAATGATAATATATATATATATATATATATATATATATATATATATT
>NW_017728666.1:0-1327 GCF_001865875.1 Lupinus angustifolius
TGTTTGTGCCATTTCTGCAGCGGAAACAGTGTTGATCTTCTTCAAAGCTCTGATACCAAATGTTGGAGAATTGGTGTGTGCAGAACAGAAAGGGAATGAGGAAAGAATGAAAAGAATGAGGAAGAATTGAGAGTGAAAGAGATAGAGAGATTGAGAGGATTGTGTATCAATGAATATACATCTATTCCATAAGCTTGTACAAACTTATACTCAATCCTATAACAAGATTAACTAACTACTTGCTATAATTGGAAACTTCAAAAACTAACTAAACTAACTATTTTGATTACAAATACTAACACTCTTTGATACACATATCTGTGTTGCTCTTTATTTGAACCTAGGAATCCTTCATTACACATGAATAGTAATATATGTAAAAGAAAATTAATGTACACCCGCATAATCATCCAAGACTGTTGAAGTGAAAGTCTACCTTCTTGTCAATATAGTCATCCCAGAAACTTGCTTGGGCTCTCTGGTTAGGGTCAGAAGGTGACAAAGGATATCTAATTATCTATCATTGTGAATAAGAACTGGGATTTTCTTGTGAACTGGATTCATTTAAAGGAGTAGAGGACTCTTGTTCTTCAAGTCCTCATCTTTTTACTCATACTTGATACCCTTTTCAGCAAGTTCATTTCTGACCCTTATACCAAAAGGACTTGATCATAAATCAAGCAGAACCACTTCATCTGCTATTGCTTACTTGAGGGATAGCACAAAAAAGTTGAAGAAATTTTGTGGTGCAAAACAAGACTTGGACAAGTTATTTAGTGATTTTTGGAATAAATAATTTGTGTATTGAAGTTAGTTAAAGAATACCACAATACAAATTTAATTATATTATATCATATTTTGCAATTTTTATTATGACTTGGCCACTTGGGTAGTCAATGATGCTCAATGTATACGAGTCTTACTCCTTAAAAAGGCAACCAACAAGACATTGTTCTCTTTTGGTGTAAGATCTTACTAGATTCCTCAGATCGAGAATTCGATTATTGGGAGCGACATTTATTGAAAGAGACAAACACAAATTCTGAAATGATTAGTTCTTTATCCGGATAATGTTGAGTTTATTTTAGACAATTGTATATATTCACTAATGAGATATTAGAAAATAAGGAACTTATCATTGAGATTCGGCAAATTATATATACGCCACCAAAGTAATATTGAGCGACAACTACTATATATTACAATATATTATTACAATATATTAGAGAATAATGAATTAAAGATTAAAAAGTTTGTTAATTCTACTAATTTGTATCTACTTTACCAAAAGGTATTGAATGACTATCGCTATATATATATATATATA
>NW_017728667.1:0-120 GCF_001865875.1 Lupinus angustifolius
GGGACCAGACTGATCAGGGCGCTGGGCGCAGGACCAGGCCTGACCAAGACAGGACGCACCAGGCTGGGCGTGGGCGTGGCCAAGCACTGAGCCAGGCGCTGGGCGCACAATCTGGCCAGC
>NW_017728667.1:126-1326 GCF_001865875.1 Lupinus angustifolius
CAACTTTGGCCCAACCATAAGTTGGCCAATTTTGGCCCAAAGAGTCACGTGGGACCCATGAGCAATTTTGGCACACCATTACCACGTGGGATTTGATTATCTTCACCATACTTTAATTATTTATTTTCATTAAATTACCTTGTAATTCATGGATAAATAAAATGCCATTAAAATGTAACCATCATAATTAAATGATGGAGGAAATGTGCTTGTTTGTATGTGGACTAGCCGTTGGGAGCCTTGTCCAGCCGTGCAGCTCAAGGACACTTGAGGAAAGTCTCTATGTTTGGGAATCCAATGCAAGTCAAGACCATGAGCTAGTCGTGTGCTCATTTGACACACTTCTTGACCATGATGAATCAAGAATCCTATGCTTACATATAACCATGAAGACCAATTGAAGATAGGAATCCATATTGATCAACATTCAAATATGGCCGTTGAGACTTTATGAGGGCATTATGACATGTTTTCAACCATGAGCTCAAAGGAATTACTCTCAAGGTCGTGAACTTCAATGGTAAATAGAATCCAAGATTTCTAGCCTTCAATGACCTAAGAAACCATGGATAATATGAAGAATTACTCAAAATGGAATCCTATGATAAATCCAACATTTATGTTAGCCATAAGAACCTTAATGGAGGAATTATTTCATGATTAACTCACATGATTCAATGCTTAGCCGTGGAATCAATAAGGGATCAATGCAAGAAAGGAATCCAATGAGTCCAAGACTTCCCTACCATCATGCACTCGTGCAACAATAGAAGAAGGGAATCCAAGGCTCATCCACACTCATTCAAACCGTGGAGCACAAGGAAGAACAAGAAATGGCACCTTATATTACTCATTATTTGTCTTTAAATGTAATAATGTAGGCTAATTAAACATGTGAGGAATATAATCCATAGCCATGGCCGTGAGACACATGTATAAGGCCTTGTTAGTGTGTAGGTTCTTAGTCAATAAGCATCCTATGTTGGATTGCCATAAAGTAGTACATTAGGAGTCTTAATTAGGCAAGTTATTAGGCTTTATTTTCATGGTAATTTCGTGGAGGCAAAGCAAGCCAAACCACTATATATGTAATGTTCTATGTTGAGGAATAAACAACTTTGAGTCAAACTAAATTGTATTCCTTTGTGAATCAAAGAGGATTATATCCTTGTGAGAGTATTCTCCAAACCTTCTTGGCTG
>NW_017728668.1:0-1325 GCF_001865875.1 Lupinus angustifolius
ATTTAACAACCATCAGTGAAGTGAGCGATGTTGTTTCTCACATATCAACAATGCTTGCTTCACTGAGCGCTGTTAAGATTCGTACATCAACATATTCAACAACGTTTGCTTCAGTAAGCGCTGATAAAAGTCACACATTCAACAATATTTACTTCAGCGAGCGCTATTAAAACTCATACATTCACACATTTAACAATGATTGCTTCAGTGAATGCTATTAAAAGCCACACATTCAACAACGGTGACTTCAATGAAAGTGCTATTAAAAGTCACGCATTCCATAATGCTTGCTTCAGTGAGCGTAGTTAAAAATCATACATTCAAACAACACTTATGTTAGTGAGGGTAAGTCTTTGCATATTTAAAACAAAACTTCACACACAATTATACACATATCATTTAGTTTTCTATTTCTCTTATTTGTCTTCTTCTCCATGTGTTACCTTTTTTCTCTTTTGTTTTTAGATTCTCTCTTCAAGGAAATTATCAGATTTTGGTTTCTCTTTTCAAACATAAGATAAATCATTGTCTTATTTTAAATCATTTATTTCTCTTTGATTTACTTTTGCTGCTTTCATTTACATCTATGTTAACTGCTTATTTTATAATATAGGAATTTATCAAGGTTGAATTTAGGTGGAGCCGTTGGTGACTTACTAAACTTGCAATTTTTGTATGTACTTCTTGTATTTTGTTATTATTGTTTTCATCCTTATTTTCTGTGTAAATATTGATTTGATTTTTATTATATTGAATATGAACTATGTCTTTTTGTCGTTGGCAAGAAATCATTTTATTTCTTCAGTTAAGGAATATAAGAAAATCATGAATTATACGTCTACATCTTTACCACATTCTTCTGTTTCATTAGTGCATATAATCATATGGGTTAATGAATTTTTACTAATGAGACAAGTCCATGCAATAGTTTATGAATTGAGTTTTCATAATGATGTCTTTATTGTCCAATCTCTTGTAAATGTGGTGAAATTGGGCATACTTGTCATGTGTTTCATAAAATGTTTGAGACAGATATTTTGTTATTTAGAAAGTCTACATAGAAAGGACAAAAGATAGTGATGTTAGACAAAAAAATTTGTTTCTGATTTTTGGTTTTAGTGCAAAGACCGACCAATACACATTAATGATGATTGAATGGAGTTGGAAACAACATAAGAATCTAGATATGTGAGTCTTCAAGTACTTACCTACTTGTTCAAGTTCATGAAAAACTATTAGCTCAATACAATCATGGAATTCCATTGGGTTAAGACTATCACAAAATCACAAATACTAACTCAGAAATAAAAAAGCATCATATAAAA
>NW_017728669.1:0-578 GCF_001865875.1 Lupinus angustifolius
CTAGTCTATCTCCTATAATTTTCCTATCTATTATCTTTTCTTTAACTACTTTTTTGTAAAAATAGTCTCCCTTTTTTATTTTAGTTATGAGGTAGAAAATAAACTAATAATATAATAGCTCATATTATTAATCCATGATTTATAGCTGAACTCTTACTATATAAGAGCTCATATTTGGCATACTTTTTATAGTTCAATTCATACTACATAAGAGCTCATATTTTCCATACTTTTTAATTTTAACAACCGACTCGCAAGTATAAAGGGTGGCAAAATCTGAAAGCATTTCCAAGTTTTCATTCCGTGAAAGTATTAAGATTATAATTGATATTAATATTTAATAACATCAAAGTTGTTGTAGTATAGTGTCAAGTATTCTTGCCTGTCACGTAGGTGACCCAATTTAATCCTACACGGTGATGACTATAATAATTTTTCATATTTTTTTTTGTATCAAACATAATTGAGTTTACAATTATACCATATTTCAACATTTCTTTTTGTATTTTTTGAAGTTAGTATCCGATACTTTACCTCCCAAGGAAAAAACTGAAGATTGCACATAGTACTTTTGATAA
>NW_017728669.1:678-1321 GCF_001865875.1 Lupinus angustifolius
TATATAAATATATATTAAAGAAAATTCACACAATGTAACATCCTTTCATATATTTTGTTTTAATACAAAAATGATTAATTTTTTATTCATTTTTGTAAAAGATCAACTTGCTTAGAATTTAATAAAAAGTTATAAATTTTAATATCATTATTTATATATATGAGGAACGATTAGTTCATGCTAGCCTATACTGGGTTATTGTATAGTCCTACCTTAACCAAATAATAATGAAACAAATAATTATATAGACTATTCTCTGATATTAACTAGTGTATCTCATATAATTTTCATATCTATTATCTTTTCTTTAACTACTTTTTTTGTAAAAATAGTCTCTCTTTTTTATTTTAGTTATGAGGTAGAAAATAAAATTGAGATTCACTAATAATATAATAGCTCATATTATTAATCCATGATTAATAAGATTATAATTGATATTAATATTTAATAACATCAATGTTGTTCTAGTATAATTGAAAGTATTCTTTCTTGTCACGTAGATGACCGATTTAATCCTAGACGTTGATGACTATAATAATTTTTCATTTTTTTTGTATCAAAGACATGATTGAGTTTACAATTATACCATATTTCCTCATTTTTTTTTGTATTTTTTGAAGTTAGTATATGATACTTTACCTCC
>NW_017728670.1:0-939 GCF_001865875.1 Lupinus angustifolius
TAGGTTTGTTCGGAGGGAGTTTGCTTTTAAACAAAAACCAAACTCGATGGGAGGGCATAATAATAGTAATAAATTTTAAATAATATAAGTTGTCCCCTTCAAATGACTTTACTTGGCCTTATTCTCCTTCCTCTTTCTCCCTTCCATAACCTTACACCCCACTAGAAGTTGCTCATTCTTCCGGTAGAAGTACCTCCACCATCTCACAACCCACCGCTACGTCCCGTTCCGACGGTTATTCGGTCGCCGAGGTTAGCGGAGGCACCGCATACCAAAGTACCGCCTAAGGCCCTTGAGGTCTTTGTCTGTTGGCTTCCAAGCTAAACATTCTCGGGCAACAGCTGTACCCGGATTCATTTCATGATCAATCGATTGATCTAAGGTGGAGTGATTCACCAATCTCCTCCCCGGATCTTACCCCGGTTGGGTTCAGTTAAACCGTATAACGGCCAAATCCGCCCCTAAACATATAAAATACCATATAATCAACCATAAACCCACCCCAACTACAAATAATACACCCTTAGCCCGTATAAATCCACCCCGAATATCAAGGACCCCAGAAACCCAGCCTATATTATACCAACCCCTCAAAAACTCGGAAAGTGTTGGCGAGGCCCTTTTTTTGAACGGGATTTCCCTGCAGAAAATGGAGAACGCCCCTACCCCAACACGAAATTTGGGAAAATTGCACCTCCGAAAAACCCCCAAATTTGGCCTATTTTCCATAAATTATAGCAACTTCACCACCAACCCCACAGTATCCACACTCACAACAGCATTATAAACCAACACCACCAACATCAAGTATAACCCACATACACAAATAACAAACAAACATCAAGTATCCACATAACCCAAACACTCTACCCATCATACAAGCTAACCCCACATCCCGCAAACAAGGCACATACAATACAACATACAACAATAGCACTA
>NW_017728670.1:1039-1320 GCF_001865875.1 Lupinus angustifolius
CCACACCAAATAAGTACACAACAATATACACACCACCACAACATAATAAAACACACTAGTTAACTACTACACCACCCACAAGGAGTCCGGTATAACACACACCCACATAATATACAGCTTAACATCAAGAGTCTCACATAACACCCCACACCCAACACCCAAACACATCAATACCAATGTAAATACCAGTAATCCCCATGTATTAAATCATCATAACCCACCCAGCTAACGTAATATCAACACAGCCCCACCACAAGTCAATACGCTATACAAACAAGCAG
>NW_017728671.1:0-1317 GCF_001865875.1 Lupinus angustifolius
CCTATCCCCATCCTCATCCTCATCCTATCCTCATTCTCATTTTCGGCCTCATCCTATCCTCCTCTTTATCCTCATCCTTATCCTCATTTTCGTCCTAATCCTATCCTCATCCTCATCCTCGTCATCATCCTATCTGATGTAAACCCTCCTAGGGCAGCCTTTAATTCCAAGGGCAAGAGAAGTTATGATGGTCCTACAACTAGGGCCAAAGCCAAGGCAGGGATCCTTAAGGTCTCAAAGGACACAATTGACCTAGGAGAGGGTATGTGAGGAGGACATTTATGTCCTTAGGTCACTTTCTACTTAGGTTTATTTTATTTTCATTGATTCAAATAAATGAGGTTGCATTCTCATATAGTCTTAGGTTTATTTTCATTCAAGTATTTTTAATATTTAATTCATGTAATATGGGTTGGGATTTATTTGTAACATGGTCCATATTTCGTGACCAAGTAGTTCACTTAGGTTCAAGGGTAAGCCTTTCACGTGGCTAGGGCAAATGGAAGTCAATGCATGATCATTTCAAGGAAGGAGGCACGTAAGGAACTCTATCTATAAGGACAAACAAGGAGATAAGGCAATTCAGCTAACACTTTATCTCTAAGGCAAACAAGGAGATAAGGCATGGAGGGAAAACGAATTTAAAAGAAGATAGGTTTGTTTTAGCAATTTGAATTTGAATTTGAATTTGAATTTGGATTTGAAAGAAGATAGATTTGAATTTGAATTCAAGGGTATATGGCACACGTTTTCAAACTTGGAGATAAAGAGAAGATTATATGAAGATTAAAGAGAGATTAATCAATCTCCCAAAGATGCACACGGCTAGAAACAAGGAAAGAGGATAGGAAGCTCAATCTTTTAAGGTGCACAAGGCTATAAAATAGGGAATCCTAATCTCATCTCCAACCAACAACAAATCAGATTGGATTCAAATTAAATATGATTAGTTCCTCAAGATGAAGTCAAATTGATCAAGTCTCTTCCTTCTCCTCAACAAATTCGGCCAACCATCCACCAAAACCGAATTACACTCAAGACTAAGTCAAACAAGCAATTCAGCTCAACCAATTGATATTACTTAGGATTTTATTTTTATGTTTATTAGAAGATAATTTGATTTCTATCTTCTATTTTATCTATTCAGCCAAGGCAACTTTGCCTATTTATATTTTGATCAAATCATTAATAAAGGTGAAGTTTAATTTTGAGTAAATTCGAATAGTTTTAGTTGAGAGCACTTCTCCTAAACTCTATACTTTGGTCGTGGCCATTGATGAGCTTTTATGAAGCTTCTTAAGCTTGTGGCAAGCAACA
>NW_017728672.1:0-830 GCF_001865875.1 Lupinus angustifolius
AAGAAAGAAACAAGCAAAAGCAAAAAGAGTGAGATGACAAAAAAATAGAGTTATATGGCAACAAAAGGAGAGATAAAGCAAGCTTTAATTTCAAAGCAACCATTATACCTACTCTTTAGTAGGGAGTTTTGCCTAACTTCTAACCCTTCTAATGAAGGAAGTTTGCCTATGTTTGTTGAAAATCTTTTGCAGGAATTTGGTGATGTCTTTCCAAAGGAAGTACCTCACGGGTTGCCACCATTGAGGGGTATTGAGCATCAAATTGATCTCATACCGGGTGCATCTTTGCCTAATAGGCCAGCCTATAGGTGTAACCCAACCGAGACCAAAGAAATCCAACACCAAATTGAGGAATTGATGGAAAAGGGATGGGTTCAAGAGAGCCTAAGTCCTTGTGCGGTTCCAATCATATTGGTACCCAAAAAGGATGGTACTTGGAGGATGTGCACTGATTGTAGAGCCGTAAATAACATAACGGTAAAGTATAGACATCCTATCCCTAGACTAGATGATATGTTGGATGAATTGTATGGAGCCACAACTTTTTCAAAAATCGATTTAAAAAGTGGCTACCATCAAATTCGGATCCGAGAAGGTGATGAATGGAAAACAGCTTTTAAAACTACTTATGGTTTATATGAGTGGCTTGTTATGCCATTTGGGCTAACCAATGCCCCAAGCACTTTCATGCGTTTAATGAATCATGTTTTAAGAGAATTTTTGGGTAAATTTGTGGTGGTTTACTTTGATGATATCTTAATTTACTCCAAAACTTTAGATGAGCATCATGAACATCTAAAGGCTGTTTTGATTGTTTTGAGAAAAGAAAA
>NW_017728672.1:930-1316 GCF_001865875.1 Lupinus angustifolius
TCCTCATCCTATCCTCATCGTCATCCTATCCTTATCCTCGTCCTCATCCTATCCTCATCCTCATTCTCGTCGTCATCCTATCATCCTCCTCCTCCTCATCCTATCCTCATCCTCATTCTCATCGTCATCCTATCCTCATCCTCATACTCTTCCTCATCCTCCTCCTATCCTCATCCTCTTCTCGTCCTCATCCTCATCCTCTTCCCCATCCTCATCCTCCTCCTCATCTTATCGTTATCCTCATCGTAACCTCATTCTCGTCCTCATCCTATCCTCATCCTCATCCTATCTTCATTCTCATTCTCGTCCTCATCCTCATTGTAATCCTCATCCTATCCTCGTCCTCATGCTCATCCTATCCTCATGCTCATTCTCGTCCTCATCCT
>NW_017728673.1:0-1316 GCF_001865875.1 Lupinus angustifolius
GATATTAAAAATCTCCCGATTTCAATTTACGGTTAGAACTTCAAAACACGAAATTCAGAGTGAAAAATATTTAGAAATGCGTTATGGACGAATTTGATGTCTATCTTGACCCGAAATAATATTTCGAAGAAAATGACACCATCGGAATTCGGGCCCGACAACAGCTCAAAAACCTTTCGTCACAGAAAATTACGAACATCTACCACAAAATAGAAAATCAGAAAACAAGACTAAGATTCAACAATGGTTTAGCCTAAATCAATACTGATTAATTTCTAAAATTAATCATTGATAAAATAAATAATTAATAAAACATACATAGAAAATTCACGGTGTTATAAGTTCCTCTTAAGCATGACTTGTACATCTCGGTGGAATCATACACACTCAATTCCACCATTAATAGAGAGAGTCTAGATGCCACCCACATGACCAGAAGCTTCAACAATTCCACACTCTATATACCCCACAAAATTCTAAAATGCTTTGGAAGAACTGGACGACAATGCGTCTCCATTAAAATTATATGTGCAGGCTTATAAGTTCTCACCAACATCTTAGCATGGCAGCAACCATCATTATTGATGGCGCAACAAATATTCCAACACAAAATAGTGAAGTCTTTCAATTCCAACATGATAAATATAATGAAAGAAAACAACCAAACCAAAATCACACTAAAATCAATCCATAGTGTTATCATACATCACTTGAGAAGATAATGATACAAGCTCCAATTTAGAACCTAAAAGTGAAGAGCAAGTGTACCTTTCTTTAACGGCATCTCACCATTTTGATGATGAAAAGGTAAGTGAATTCGAACTCCTAGATAAACCTTCATTTTTTGAATTTCAAGATGCTTTCAATGAATTACATAGTCATTATGTTAAATTATCTAAACCATTGTCAAAACCAAAAAATGATTTCACTATTTTAAAAGAATAAAATCTCACTATGGAAAATGATTTAGATGTTCTAAGAAACAAACCATCTTTGTCTTCTTCAGGTTCGAATTGTATTACTCTTAAAAATAAAATTCAAACATTGAGTCATGAACTTAATGGTTTAAAAAAGAGTCATAAAAATTTAGATAAAATGTTGAAACTGCAGAGATATAGACCGAAGAGGTCTAGGCTATTCAATCAACCACACATATAAGAAAATGGATGTATCTACTAAAACCAATTTTTACAAACAAAGTATCCATACATGTATGTGTCATAAAAATAATCCTATGATACTTAAGCATCAATCTGTTTGCTCTTATTGTAAAAATTCTGGGCACACACCCAATACTTGCATAATTAGAAAATAGG
>NW_017728674.1:0-1313 GCF_001865875.1 Lupinus angustifolius
ATTTTTGACTTTTTGGTCTATTTGATTATTCAATGAGGTGTTACATCACTATACATGTTCAAATATATTTTGAACTATATTTTAGTATTTGAGTTAATATTGTATTAAGCTAGTTATAGTTAGAGTTAGTTTTAGTAGTTTTAGTTAGTTTTACATGTATATATAGTTTACTTTCATTGTAAACTATCACTCATTCAATTCAATATGATGAGGATAAATATTATTCAATTCAATAAAGCTATGATTCCATTCTTTCTCCTTCTTCTTCTTCAAGCTTTAAGCTTTTCTTATTTTTCTTATTCATGAATATTTCATCTTTCTTGTTCATCAAAAAAAATTGTTAATAACTCCTACCATTTTAACAATACTAACATCTCATTGATTGAAAATGTGTATATAGAAATGTGGGTAATGGACACATATAATATAAATCATTAAATTAATTAAAAATAGTTATTAAGTAGGTAATATAAATCCCTATTAAAACTACTTTAGTGAACTTTAATAGCCAGTATTATTTGTGTCGATTAGAAACGTGTCTGCTCACGGTTAATCTATCACAAGGACATCAATTTTAAACCATTGAAAGCCACTACAACCATACAATCAAAATTGCATTTAATTTAGCACTAGCATTAGCACTAGCTATCTATGATTATGATATTTACCGACTGATTAGTGAGAAACATTTTGAGTGTGACATAACACAAATGGGGGTTGGTGGAATGGTTGTCCTTAATCTTATTCAGAATATGGTCAAGCCGACCAATGTTGGGAAACATACATGCACAAGAAATTCCCTCTTGTCTTATTGACATGTTTTTATTCAAAGTTGCCAAAAGATACTAAATAACCCCTCCTAAGGTCTTTGAAGTTAATCTTTATACTCACGACTAATGCGATCCTGAAGTGGATGATGATATCGTTAGGATAGGGGAATATAATCAATTAGAGATGTTTATGGGTTTATCTGAGTTAGTCTTCCTATAGTAGTTATATAAAAAGAGAGTATATAAATAAGTTTAATATCATGTCATCATTATAGAAAATCTTTAGGTCTATTAACTCCTCAACTCATCCAATACTACATTCTTAAATGTGAGTTACTTCCATTCTATTATTAGATATACTAAAACTCAATTACTTGTACTGTAATTGACTTGTCTTGTCATTAATATGACACATTATTTGACCTCTCATTGTGAAGACTTTTAATATAAGCATCAAATATATTTGAGAGAATTTAAATATTGAAAAATCTTTATCCATAAGCTAATATATTCATCGTCCATGAACTATACGAAGAAAACATA
>NW_017728675.1:0-1312 GCF_001865875.1 Lupinus angustifolius
AATAACTATACATCTCTAAATGTAAGCATACTTCTCAAGTTTCAATAAGTTGGAAGTAAATATATAAAAAAATTAGTATATATAACTTATCATCACAGCTATAATTTAATACTTGATCACTAAATTAAAATTCTCTGTACCCTTGAGTTGTTAGTGTAAAGTTTACTCCCCCCTTTGTCCCACTGAAGTATGTGTATCATTCATTATATAGATTATTTGCTATTTTATCTAATTTGTATCATACAAATATTTAGAAATAGTTCTTCCAATATCGTTCTTTCACACAGTTAAGTTAGAAATTCTAGTAATCAATGATCATATATGACCAAATCTTGTTTAATCGGATCTTTAATTCACACCTAGTAACCACGTGATTGACAATCATATATAACTGAATCTTATATGTAAGGTATTGGTATAACCTTAACAGCTCAACAAATATCATTATTCGTACACTAGTATTGTACGTTATTTATTCAACAATTTATTTTTAATTATATAGGCAAAAAAATGTAAATCTATTAAAAAATTCAAAGTATAATTAAAAATTGTTACAAAATAGTAATCAAAATAAAATTATCTTGCGAAATTATCATGCCCACACTTTCCATTTTGAAAATCCTTTATTATGATTTCGTTTTTCTTCTTTTCCCAAATTCCGTTCTACATATACACTATGATTTAATAACCTCAAAGAGGTCTTCAGCCTTACTTTTCTATGTGATTAACTTTTCCCTTCCAAGTTATAAGGATTGTATAATTTGACAATAAATTAATTTGGAATAGGGTTAAACTGTGAAATTAATGTGTCCGAACCGAACCAACTTACAAAACACTGTGGTTTCCTTATTCAATTTGGCTTTTTTGTTAAAGAACAATTTAAGTTCAGTTCATAATTTAGAAAATTTTGGAACAATTCGAACTCAATCAAACCACATATTAAAGAAATTAATAATAGAGAATATCGTTGTAATGTTTGAATTCTTTAACCAACTTTGGGGCTTAAATTATCAATTCTGTGTGAATTGTAGTGTTATATATGTTAGTAAATTGTTATATGTTACTACACAACTAAATTGTTATATATATATATATATGTTTGTGACTTTCCTAGTGTCTTGATTATTTGGAACCTACTTATATATGTTGTTAATTGTGAATTGTATGGCTATATATGTTACTAAGTTGTTATATATGTTATTAATTGTGAATTGAACTCTTATATATGTTATTGGTTGTGAATTGTAATATTATATATGTCGTCATGTATTTTCTTCTTCCTAAATTACATATTTTTTATATATGTTATTAG
>NW_017728676.1:1077-1310 GCF_001865875.1 Lupinus angustifolius
TTGGACTCAGGTCCGTGGATGGCCATCGCCGACTCGCGACCCTTCCACTCCTTCCGTCCTTTTTGGGGCGTACTGCGGACGTGGGCCCCGTCACGTTGCAGCCCCGGCGACCAGAGCCCGGAGAGAACGAGCAATTTTTCACGGTAGCGGGATGTTGTCGACCCTCTCTCATGTGCCTCAAATTCGTAGGGGATCCCACTACTTTCACCGCCTTCTCTACAGTCAGAAGACAT
>NW_017728677.1:0-1309 GCF_001865875.1 Lupinus angustifolius
GTTAAGATTCTTTTATATTTTATAGAAGTCCTAATTTAATTGCTTAGTTTGAGTCTAAGTTAGATGAGCCTAGGATGTAGGTCTCAGAAGAACTAAACTTAATTAACTTAATATTGAAACATTTCATTCATTCATCCATACATGTTAATATAATATTCATGCATTGCACATACAGGACATATTGCATAACATGTATATATTTCGAAATCATACATTGCATATACATTTATCATGTTCGAGGTTCATTCTTCATCCCAAAGAAACTACCTTTCATCTATTATAATTGATTAGATTAAATAATCCATTATTTCTATATGAAATCTGATAATCGATTAGGCATAGTGATAATCAATTATTCAGAGTTCCAGTAGCTAATGAATTTAGCCTTATGGCATCAATAATCAATTACCACTCTTGATAATCAATTATGTCCATCGGGTATTATGTTATATTCTCATCGGTTCAGAATTTCAGTTTTTCAAAATTTCATATTTTTCTATGTAACCTTTTAGTGAAATCATATGTGATTAGAGCTAGTATTTCTTTGAGAATTAAAAGAGAAAAGCTAGCAAAATTTTATATCATTGGGAATGTGCATTTTGAGAAAACCATGAATAAATCATATTAGAAACTATGAGTTCTTGTGTGACTTTTGTCATTAGGATTTAGGTCTGAGTTTATAGTCATATTAGCATAATTAAGGTGCATTATCTCTCAGATTTTGTTTTTCAATTTAGTTGAGAGATTTGATGGTTCTCAAGTGTTTTGAGAATTAGGTTTAAAATCGTAGTTGCGGTTGGGTTGAAAGATTCACTATTACAAGGTTCTTGGAAGTATGATAGGGTTGGTGAGAGGCTAGAACCATAGGTGGTGAGGTATCCATAGAGGGTTGAGCGGAAAACAGATGAAGGATCTCCATAGTCCAAGATGGAAAGTCTTGCATTGAATTGGAAGTGTTTTTTGTAAAAATACATTNAATTTCATAGTGAAGAAAAATCTCCCAAGATCAGATGGGGAGGCCTGGATGTAGTTTGCATGTGGAACTGCTAATGATCCAGGATAAAATATATTGTTGCACTTTTCTCTATCCTTAATCTCTTTAATTTCTGTTATTGCATATAGTAGTTTTGATTCCTTATAATTGCTTGAATTGAATCTTAATATGCATATTCAGATTAGTATATTGTTGTTAAGCAGTTGAATATAAAAGAACTATATCCATGAAACTTATTCATCAAGAAACCTAAGTTTTCCAAGATTTCTGAGTTGCTGAATAATTGATTAATTCTATGAATAATCATTATCTGAA
>NW_017728678.1:0-975 GCF_001865875.1 Lupinus angustifolius
AGACATATCCAAATAGTATAAGAGTGAATATCTATTCATTATTTTTGGTTCATTACAAACTACATTAATAATTTTAACAAAGTGTTTAAATGACTCTTATACTATATTGTAACGAACTAAAAATAAAGAAGAGATATTGACTCTTACACTATTTGAATTTGTGTCCACAAAATATCATATTTTGTTTAACTTAATTACATTTATCAATCTTTTTTGTTCACGAGATTACAATTGTCCTCCTTTAGGAGTAATCAATGCAATGTATGTATATAATTATGGTGAGTTATGTAGGTATAGTGTTGGTTTATATAATTTCACCAAAACTCAGAGGTATCAATATAATTTATTCTTATTTATTTAATGATAACGTTTAAAGTAGTACAAAGATATTCCTTATACATATAACACCTACAAATATTACCATGATGCTTGCATTTCCACATTTCCATTTGACTCATTTAGTCATTTATTATTTGTCAAATTTTTTATTCGTGTACATACTTTAATTAGAAAAAAATTCTAATATTTATAAATTGTTAGTGTAAAAATTTATATTCAGTCAATATATTATTCATCATTCATCTATATTATTTGTATTTAAAGTTTAATAATGAATAACCCAATGACAATACAAATTTGTATTACTTATACTTTCATTTTTTTCTCTCTTTCAAATATGTGTCAATTCAAAAAATATACTTCAAGTGATAGAGAAAATATTTATATTTATAGATGACTATTCCCAACCCTTTAAAAGCACAGAACCATAATTCTAGTAAAGTAATGAGAATATTATAATAACATATTTTAAGTATCTTTAACCAAATCAATATAATAACTCACATTTGAAATACAAATACACCATCATAATCATGTAAAAAAGCAAACGAAATTGAAATCTATACTATCATAGAAAGATATGAAACACTTTTTTTAATTTAAGGACATTAATGCGGAACTTTGTTGCCAGTTTCT
>NW_017728678.1:1075-1308 GCF_001865875.1 Lupinus angustifolius
ATCCATCACTTTCTTTATTTGCACATATTCTTAGATTCCTAAAAAATTACACGCACGAGATTATTATCACTTCTGTCATTAGTTAGTCCCTCAACAAAACATTAATAATTTGATCTTATTAAAGTATCTAAAGATACAAGGATAAGAAAAATATATGAGGCAAGTTTCTATTGAAAAACTGTTTATTTAGGAAAAAGACATGTATCTGAACCAATCATTCATTCGTATATATG
>NW_017728679.1:0-205 GCF_001865875.1 Lupinus angustifolius
CCAAAAGTCATAGCACTCTCCAACAAAGCTTGGAGGGCGATTGATATTGGAACCTTCTCATAGGAATGATCTTCAGGCCATCTTTGATATAGGACCAGATTTTAGAACATCTTAATCAAAAATAGCTCTGGTGCCAATTGTAAGAATAAGATTGCAACTAAAAGGGGGGAGGGGGGTGAATTAGTTGACTTAAAATTATGGCTAC
>NW_017728679.1:305-857 GCF_001865875.1 Lupinus angustifolius
ATCAAGAGTTAAAGTGCAGCGGAAAATATGTGCAGAAATTAAACAAATAAATAATCAAAGAGATAAGGGAGAAGAGAATACACAAGGATTTTTATACTGGTTCACCTTCTTGTCCACCGAAGGCTACGTTCAGTACTCTTGCAGCACATGAGATTTCTTCATTAAAGATTATGAGTTGCAATTACAATATCTAACCCCGAGATCTCTATGTAGCTTACACACTCACTAATCCTTATTCACTCTTGGAAAAACACATTTCCAAGTGATTCTAATCCCCTTTCTTATCACACCCTTGTGAAAGAAACTATTCTGCAACAATAATGAAGAATGTATAACAATGGCAAATTGCCTTTACAAGTTTGAAAGTTATATAACTTGCAATCTGATAAACTTCTTTGTATACTTAGTAACAATGCTCTTTATAAGTTGGTAATCTGATAAGTATAATTGAAGTGTTTCAATTTTCTTTTAAAACAGTTTTAGCATTACTACTATTGTATATTCGAGAGTATATGATAGAAGTACCTATTTAGACTTAAGACTAATTTGTCT
>NW_017728679.1:957-1307 GCF_001865875.1 Lupinus angustifolius
TGTCTTCATCAAAACCTTGCCAAGGCCAGGAGCAACGATCTTCTTCACATCTTAATCCACCTGGGCACAACTCATCCAGGAGTATCCTAAATCCTTTTTAGAGCCGTTGGAACAAAGTGGCTCAAGGGAATTTTCCATTTGCTCGTTAAAGGTTTTAAGTGTGTATTAATGGTGCTAAATGGACATGTTCTAGCCGTTGGAGGCTTGGTTTGCTAGACAACTTCATACCAACGACATTCTAGCCCTTTTAACTCATCATAATTCACCATTTTGTCAAGGGAATTCTTTCCTTGAACAAAGAAGACCCTATGCCAAGCTTAAGTGCAACCGAGGGCCATTATGGAGTCAAT
>NW_017728680.1:0-218 GCF_001865875.1 Lupinus angustifolius
TGCTTACATACTAGTACAGCGGAACACAAATCACGCACAGCCTACGGTGAATGATTTGTGTTTCATGTACGCTGTAAAGAAAAATGTCATGATCAACTGGCCTGAGGAGATTCTGAAAATCATGAACAGCGTATCATTGTCTCAGTCAAAGCTGCTTCCATATAGCATTTTCATATCTCGCATTGTCGATTATCTGCACATTGATGTTTCTGATACTA
>NW_017728680.1:318-1305 GCF_001865875.1 Lupinus angustifolius
ATGGGTAATCAGAATGCAACTACTCAGGGGGAGTCTTCTGGAACAGCACCTCAGAACTCTGTTTTTGGTCTAGCTCAGATGGAAGCTATGGAGCAACGACACAACCGTATGGATCTGCACTTCCAAGGATTGAAGGATTCTTATTTTGCAGGCATGGAGCAGTACGAAGAACGTCAGATTGCCTACACCGACAACAAATTTCAGGAGCTGAGGAACTTGATTCAATCTAATGCTGAGGCTCAGAATGCTATGTTTTGCTCAGAATTTCAGAAGCTGTCTGTGCTTATCAGGGGAGATCAGAACATTGCTGTGCTTGATGATCAGATTGACCATCCTCCGCCTCAACCGTAGTTTAGCAGACCTTAAACCTAGGCTATCTCACCCTTAGGTTTATTTCATCTTATGGCACCTTCTGGATTTAGTTGTTGTTGTTGCTTTCAGAACTTATTCATGTTTTGCTATTTGTCTTTGATTGACTTTATGGTTTGTACTATTTCCTGACTTCCTCGACTCTTTATGTTATGCTAATGTTTTTTTGTTTTTGCTTTAATTATGTCGAATAGCTATCTGCTTTAGTGAATGGTTCTTGATCATATGAGATTTGATGTTGCTAACATTGCTTAATATTTGATTAAATCTTGTATGCCATTCTCATTTCCTATTAGCTATTATTTTGTCAAATCAAACGCATTTGTTCAATTTACCGAAAAATAAAACAGGTTAATTTGTTAAAACCCAAATTAATTCATTAACTTTGTTTTATGATTAACTAATATCTCTTCCTAGTTTTTTTGACCTGGGTTATCTTTTTGATAAGGTCAAAAGGGGGAGAAAGGTTGCTTTGTTGTTTTTTGATTGTGCAGGTTGATCGTAATAACAGCTTCCGATATATTTGCGCATCATATCAATCATGCCAACGACAATCTTCAAGCTTATTCATCGAACAATTGTTATTTCAATTGATGAACTTGATGTAGTGTTTGTCAT
>NW_017728681.1:0-1305 GCF_001865875.1 Lupinus angustifolius
ATGAAAGGATGTTACATTGTGTGAATTTTCTTTAACATATATATATATATATATATATATTATATAATATGGATGAATATCCTGGTGTGGAATCTGATCAATTTACTGATTGAGCAAAAGATAGGAAATAAATTAGATTAATTTTTTATCAAAAGTATGATGTGAAATCTTCAGTTTTTTCCTTGGGAGGTAAAGTATCGGATACTAACTTCAAAAAATACAAAAAAAAAAGCTGAAATATGGTATAATTGTAAACTCAATTATGTCTTTGATACAAAATAAAATATGAAAAATTATTATACTCATCACCGTCTAGGATTAAATCGGGTCACCTACGTGACTGGCAAGAATACTTGACACTATACTACAAAAACTTTGATGTTATTAAATATTAATATCAATTATAATCTTAATACTTTCACGGAATGAAAACTATGAAATGCTTTCAGATTTTGCCATCCTTTATACTTGCGAGTCGGTTGTTATAGTTACCCCAACAAAGCTAATGACAAAGTATGTTAGAAACATTAGTCAGTTGGGTGAGTCAAATATGGTGTAAACTAATGTCTTCTCAATCATGTGATTTTCTTTGACTTAATCTACTATGTCTTAAATATAATTTTCCAAAAAGTATATTAACAATATAAAACATAGATGAAATAGATGTATGCTTATATAGCATCTACACTAAACATCCTTTAAAGTTAAAATTAATGAATTAATTTTCTTTCAAATAAACTTATGAATTATTTATTAATTTACACCAATATCCTAAATGATATTTCATTTATTTAGAATATATATGATAAATAATATGTATAAAAGTATATGCTTAAGCCAAACATGAGCTCTTATATGATAAGAGTTGAACTATAAAATTAAAAAGTATGCCAAATATGAGCTCTTATATAGTATGAATTGAACTATAAAAATTATGCCAAATATGAGCTCTTATATAGTAAGAGTTCAGCTATAAATCATGGATTAATAATATGAGCTATTATATTATTAGTGATTCTCAATTTTATTTTCTACCTCATAACTAAAATAAAAAAGGGAGACTATTTTTACAAAAAAGTAGTTAAAGAAAAGATAATAGATAGGAAAATTATAGGAGATAGACTAGTTAATATCATAGAATAGACTATATAATTATTTGTTTAATTATTATTTGGTTAAAGGTAGGACTATACAATAACACAATATAGGCTAGCATGAACTAATCATTCCTCATATACATAAATAATGATATTAAAATAGATAACTTTTTATTAAATTCTAAGCAAGTTGACCTTTTACAAAAAT
>NW_017728682.1:0-841 GCF_001865875.1 Lupinus angustifolius
TTATATCTCTCATTGAAAGATGGAGGCCGGAAACATATATTTTTCATCTTCTATGTGGTGAATGAATTATTACTTTGGAAGATTTTTCACTCCAATTGGGAGTGAATGTCAATGGTCTACCAGGACCCACGTTTTTTTATTAGAATGAATTGTGTATGGAACTATTAGGAAAAGTTCCAATTGATGGACAAGATATAAGGGGGTGCGAGTTAAAATTAACTTGGTTGAGTCAAAACTTTGCTCACCTATTCTATATTATTGGGCACATATTCTATATATTATAGGAGGTCAATATTTACTCGATAAAGCTAATAGTCAGGTACATTTAATGTACTTACGTATACTTCAGGACCTACACATAGTTCACCGTTATAGTTGAGGTTCAACTTGTTTAGCTAACATATATGGGGAGATGTG
This sequence comes from Lupinus angustifolius, assembly GCF_001865875.1. NCBI lineage: Eukaryota > Viridiplantae > Streptophyta > Magnoliopsida > Fabales > Fabaceae > Lupinus > Lupinus angustifolius. The sequence continues at coordinate 418 of NW_017728682.1, forward strand.
TCAAGCAATAAAACCAGATGCAAATGCAATGTGTGGTTGCTTGATACATTTACAATCTTGGGCATGATATCGCCTACCTTTCCTTGCACCTAGAGTTCAAGTTCTACCTACTTATCCATTTTCATCAAGGTAATATATATTTTTACCTATATATAAATTCTATTTATAACAACAAAATTTCCTCTCTCCATTATAATTAATATCAAAATTGTATAGATGGGGTCTCGACAACTGTAATTTTCAAGGAATTCCACGTGGAGATTTGACAGGATATAGGTCACGCTTAGATCATATGGATGCCAACCACGTAAAAAATTTTAAACTCGTATTTCTTACAATTTATAGCAATATTTAAATTTTCTACCAATATGTTATCTTCTTTTGAAAGTTCAAATGGCACCCATATGAGACTAACATCAAAAAT
>NW_017728682.1:941-1305 GCF_001865875.1 Lupinus angustifolius
GGGAAGACAACTAACCTCTCAGATTAAAGGACTATACATCCAATGGCAAGAAAATTAGTTCACTTCGAAGCAAACTAAAAGGCAGTTGGCAGGTTAGCTCTCACATATTTTTAATGCTTATTTTCAAATGATTCACAAGTTAAACCCTCCTGGTTTCTAATTATTTTGCAACATTCACTACGCCAGAGTTGCCGTTAAACAACGCTTATATTAGATGTATAACAACGCTTTCGGCCGATTTCTATTTGACTGCAGTAGTATATGGTCATCATTAACAGCGCTTCACAAACGCTTTTGTATTGATTATATACCATAGCATACTACATAAAAAAACACTGTCATATAGTGCATCAATATGACAGTG
>NW_017728683.1:0-273 GCF_001865875.1 Lupinus angustifolius
TTATTTAAATCAACATAATTATTATATTTTTTAAATAATGTGTATTTTTATTATAAGATAGATAAATAAAAACATGAATAAGAATAATTAGTGGAAATTTAAAATAAAGGAATAAGTTAGGTGTAGTATTAAAAAAGTGTTTATGAGTATCTTAAATAGTGGTTTATTAGATTTGCAAAATTTCATATCGAATAAAACATTTTATATTGGCTCAAAATTTGTATAGTTAATCCACTCAAGAAGCCATGGAGAAGAACTTGAAGATAGCTTTTT
>NW_017728683.1:373-1304 GCF_001865875.1 Lupinus angustifolius
TATAATTGTAGCTATATCAACAATTGTTTTTTTTTTTATAATTACATAAATGTAACCTAATCTTAATTATGATTGTAATCATAATTTAAAAAATTATAATCGATAAAACTTTCTTTCTTTTATTTAGAAAATGTAATAATTAAAATTGCATTCAATTTTGCAGGGGAAGTTGAAGTTCTACAAATTTCGCCAAATGCTATATGCCGCACTGATGATGATTGCCTCAAGGTTATAAATTGTTCAGCTTTATTTCCAAAGCGCTCATGTACACGTGTGATTTGCCAAAATGGAGGGTGTTCTTGTGTCTGTAATCCAAGTGAGATAGAGGAAATTAAATTATAACTATTCCAGGTCAACTAATGTAGCTTGTCCAATAATATTAATAATAATCTAAAAGAAATAATCGACTTATTTCTTGGATTTCTAGAGCTGATTAACCTTTGTAGACCTAACCTGACGTAAACTGGTTCACACCTTCACTTATTTTGAAAATAATATAAATAATTTATCTAAATAAAAAAATCTAATGAATATTTAAGTTAATTTACTATGTTTAAAAATATTATATTTAAGTTATTCAGAAATGAAAGTTGACTAAAATATATTTACGATGAAGATATGTTTAAATTAATAAGGAAACAAATATAGGTCAAAACCATACAACCGAAATATCCTTACCACTTCATTGTGCCTCACCTAAAACAAAACGAGTGATAATAAATTGACCAGTAATTAAAATTTGAAAATTCGAATGAAGATAAAATTAGTTATGAGATATCTAAAAATTGCAAAATTTATTTTTAATGAACATTCTCTAAGAGAATACATATGTTATCCCAAAAAGTATAACACTTGTTATGATTGGTTGAATAAACTATTTGACACGCCCCAAATTTTGGTTACATTATTATGCTTATGAAAAAACTAATAA
>NW_017728684.1:0-1302 GCF_001865875.1 Lupinus angustifolius
ATATATATATATATATATATATATATCATTTGTTATTAAAGTCCCACCTATTTTGCTCAAAATACAATTAGCGGATATGAATAGTGATATTTTTTTATACTTATTATGACTTTTATGACGTTCTTACAAGTATAATTAGAGTAAATAATTGAAATCTCTCATGTTTTCAACCTTATTAGTTTTGTCCCTTAAAAATTGAAAAATCTAAAGTAGTACCCAAAAAATATAAATTTAAATCAAATTAGTTATTTTTAGCATATTTTAGAACACTTAACATAGACTAATTTGACTATAAAATAGAATAATTTGACAAAACATTTGAAATTTTTAGAAACCATTTTTTATTTTTTGGGTGACCAAACTAATAAGGTCGAAAAACATAAGCGACCTAAATAAATATTTACTCTTATAATTAAACACCAAAGTGAGAATTTATCTAACCTTTTAGTTACTAAAGTGGTACTGGATTTTTTATTACCAAAAGCATAATTTTATATACTTATTGTAACCTTTGATTTGTTTCTAATTAATCCATGGTTTTTAATATGAGTATACCATTATAATCACTCTTTATCTTGTTGTGATTGGTATGGTCACCACTCACGAAATTATGAATGAACTATCTAACTCTAAAGTTTGATTATAGCGATAATAACAACTTGTTTATATAAATATAAAAAATTGCCAAGTTGTGATGAAAATGGCCATAGCCATTGGCCAAGATGTCAATAGTGTGACATTGGTGGTGAATGGTGATAAGTCATTAATGGGTGATAGTATTTGCATTATTATCAAGCCCAATATTCCAAAAAAATGGATGGCCGAATCCATTTAGGTAAGTCCAACCCAACTTAGTTTTCAAAAAGTCTAATTGGTCCTGATTAAAAAGCCTATGTTCAGTAAAAATGTCTAATAACCCATGCTTTATGAATTTTCCAATTTTAACGAGCTGACTAATTCGATATACCCATTTTGACAGATCTAATCTTAACTAGTAAGAAATCAATAACTACAAGCTAGTCATTCATATGGAATAACTATCCAACCAAATAAGAATTTTTTTTTATAATTTTTGAAAAACCAATGGGTCTGGAAAGCAATAATTTATAAATTGTTTTAAGCAATGTTGATTTCTTATTCAAAATTAACGAATGAAGTGCAAAAGGGGTATTCTATGCAAATAATGCTTTGGAAAAACTTTACCAAATTAAAATTTCAATTTGAGTTATAGTATTTTCGATAAATCATGTATAAAGTAGAGCTTAGAACCTTGAGTTTTAATTGTGAAAACTAATATATATA
>NW_017728685.1:0-1301 GCF_001865875.1 Lupinus angustifolius
AAAGTTTGTATGTGCTCCAGTTATAAGCACAGTTATAGGACCTGCCGATATCTTATCAATCAACACTTGCTGAGCAGTAGGTTGTCGTAGCGGAGTATATCTCCTTTTCCCCTTATTTCATGATGAAAGCAGCAACAAAATGATTATCAGTGATTACTCTATCAACAAATTGTCACATATGATATATGTGTTCTATATAGTTTGCAATGTAATGTTAGACAATTTCAACTTTGTCTTAGTTGGAATATCATTTATGAGGATATGGCTGGCTCTTATACCTGTGGAAGGAAAGCTTTCCAGATGCCGTAGTTAACATCCACATCTAAGCGCCCTCCAAGACCTACAGGAATAGCCCTTCTGTATCTGCACTCCCCTGCTGTTGTCATCCCCTGATTCAATGAAAATGAAATGCATATCAGATATATAAATCATTAACAATAACATAACCTTTTTCTTTGCAGTTATTTACTCCAGTACACATATCCAACACTTATAATATAGCATCATTGAGCAGACAGGACTTCAATCTGTTCTCTACCAAATCAAAAGAAAAAGGGTCACTCTTGGTGTTAGGATAATTTGGCCTAACTACAGTGTCGCATAAGCTAGGGAAGGGTTTCCCAAGTTCATAAGTTTGCAGCCAAAACCTGACATATATGGGTGGCCTATGTCGTCACAAGGTTCTGATACCATATTATAATACCTTCACCCAAAAGTTAGCTGATAAAAAACAGATGCCCAAGATATTATAAATGACTCATCTCTTACGCATTCAATCAATACGAGACTTTAATACTTTAACACCCTATCACGCCCAAGGCGCGACCCAACATGGTGACAGGGCTTTCACACTGTAATAGAATGATTGAGCCTTAACTCCATCCTAAAATCCAGTTCAAGTAGAACTACATACCTGTTCTATAATAGGAAGATATCCACCCACATTAGGGAGTATAGTCCCATTTTGAAGTATTCCACCTTCGCCACCAATGCCTACAGCAACATCATCTCGCCCCATCATGTAAAGTATGTCATAAATTTGATTCACAGCATGTCCTGCACTTGTCCAAGCATTTGCATTGATCGTCACTGCCTGCAATTGGGTCCATAAGCAATTTTTTTATATTCAAATTCTCAGATACTAAACCAATAAATAGTACATGATCTTTCAAAGCAAACACATGCATTGACATAGTTAATGTTTGGTAGATTACTTCCAATTGAAATTGTGAAGTGTTGAGCTTCAAAAGGTAAAAGAGAGCAAATAAATCATCAGTATCAACATCTGTATCCAAAAGAAT
>NW_017728686.1:0-1296 GCF_001865875.1 Lupinus angustifolius
ATTCTCCTTTTAATAATGATATGAATCATACTCCTCACCTTGTAGTAGTCACAATAGGGTCCATTGAAGTAATCCCTCAATCTGTTGAGGAGCCTGAGGATTCTCCAAGTGCAAATGCAATTGTTCAAGAAACAGCAGAGATAAATAACCAAGTTGTAGTCAATGACATAAGAATTATTGAAAAAGTCTAGGATGATAGAGATGAAGACTCAGAGGAGGAGAATTTTACAACAGTTCTTAGAAAATCTAAGAAAACAATGTTAAAAGGAAGAAATAATGTTGAGAGGATTCATTATACACGAAGGGGTGGATGTTTATCCACTAATCAATGAAAGTCTTGTACAGGAATTGCAAGGGTTTTGGGAATCTCAACACAAGACTTGTTCTTAAAAACCTTTGCATTACTAATAAACTAGAGATGGTTTTTCCTGCTGAACCCATGATTAACATTGATGTGGTGGATTTAAAATGTTCAAAATCTATTGATCTAAAGATATTTGTGGCTAATGATAGACAAAGCTTGATCCCTTCATTATGGGAACATTGTAAATCTGATATGGATCCTATAAATATAAGGAACTCTAACTAGCATTTCTCAACTTTTGTGCTAAGGGATAACATGAACTTCTTTCTAGGTGTAGTTTATGCTCACACAAATTATGTTGTTAGAATAAGCCTCTGGTATGATCTTCTTGAGGATATGATAAATCACTATGGTCTTTAGTGTTTCATTGGGGACTTCAATACTGTAATGGGAGCTTATGAGTGTAGGGGCTCCTCCTTACCTGCTAGAATCTCATGTGATGAGTTCAAAGGTTTCTTTGAAGCAAATTTCTTGATAAATATTCCTACTATTGGTGCCCAATTTACTTGGACTAATAGAAGATTAGGATATGCTACTACATAGAGTAGATTGCATTGAGAAATATACAATGAAGACTAGATCCAATTATGGAATCAAGTGTCTTGTTGTACTCTTCTTAGGTTGGCTTATGATCATCACCCTTTATTGATGAACCTTTATGTTGGGTTCAATTGTAGGCCTTCCCCTTTTAGATTTCACAAGATGTGGCTTCAAAACAATGATTGTAAAAGACTGGTGAATGACATATGGCAAACTAGAGTATTTGGCAGCCTTATGTATGTTCTGGCCCAAAAACTCAGAATTCTCAAGAATGAGCTCAGATCTTGGAATAAAACTGTGTTTGGAAATATTCATCACAATGTTAGTCTGGCTTGAAAGTGCGCATATCAAGAGGAGCACTTTGGAAAGCTCTCTCATTATATGTCATGGTT
>NW_017728687.1:0-811 GCF_001865875.1 Lupinus angustifolius
CTATATATAGGGGACTTGTGAGGAAGAGATACAACAAGCAAGTGAAAACAACATCATAGAGAGAAATTGAGAGAGTTTATCCACATAGTGTGAGATTTGTATTCCTAGTGACATACTAGAGAAAATTTGTATTTTTCATCCTTTGGGTGAGATTGAGTGTTATCCTCTTTGTAAGAGAGAATCAATTATTGTAATCCTATTTTCTATAGTGAAGATATTTTCTGGACTAGGTCCCGTGGTTGTTTCCTTCTCACATTGAGGGGGTGAGAAAATTTTTATTTTCATCCTTTGGGTGAGATTGAGTGTTATCCTCTTTATAAGAGAGAATCAATTATTGTAATCTTATTTTCTATAGTGAAGATATTTTCTGGACTAGGTCCCATGATTGTTTCCTTCTCACATTGAGGGGGTTTTTCCTCGTTAAAATTCTTGGTGTTATTCTTCTACTCTTCTCTATTTTCTTTATTCACTTGTCGCTTTCGCAAGTGCCCATTTTGCGTCACACAGAGGAGGGGAATTGGTTCTGAATTTCCCAACAGTGGTATCAGAGCTCCCAGGTTCATTCGGGGAGCTTAGCCTATGTAGTCCAAGATGGAAGGAGATGCTAATATCTCATTTGATAGAGATATGTTCAAGTTGACAACTGACAACTATTCCTATTGGAAGTCCATGATGGAGGATCATTTATACTGAAAGGATATGCATGAGCCTATTTCTTGCAAAGACAAGGGTGACAGAGATTGGGAGGTTTCGAATCAAAAAGTTGTTTCAATGATTCAGAAGTATATTGATAGAAGTTTATTTGAGCATG
>NW_017728687.1:911-1294 GCF_001865875.1 Lupinus angustifolius
AAACTCGACTACAGAGATGGTCAGAGCATGATAGACACTTGAATTCATTCAAGAGTCTTGTCAATCAATTGACAAAGATAGACATGAAGATAGATGATGAGCTGCAAGCACTTTTGCTACTGAGTTCGTTGCCTAAAAGTTGGGATACATTGGTGGTCACGCTCAGCAACTCAGTCTCTGATGGGAAGGTCTCAATGGACATTGTGTCAGACAGTCTATTGAATGAAGAATCCAAAAGGAAAGAACGGAGTACATCCTTCCATTCTGAAGCAAATGTTATGGAGAGACGTGGAAGAAGTGAAACTCATGGGAGAAATGGATCTCGTGGAAGAATCAAATTAGAGGTTGCTCTCAATCTCGTATGAGGTCAATAACATGCTATT
>NW_017728688.1:0-399 GCF_001865875.1 Lupinus angustifolius
CAGGGGGAGTCTTCTGGAACAGCACCTCAGAACTCTACTTTTAGTCTAGCTCAGATGGAAGCTATAGAGCAACGACTTAACAACCGTATGGATCTTCACTTCCAAGGGTTGAAGGATTCTTATTTTGCAGGCATGGAGCAGTATGAAGAACGTCAGATTGCCTATACCGACAACAAATTTCAGGAGCTGAGGAACATGATTCAATCTAATGCTGAAGCTCAGAATGCTATGCTTTGTTCAGAATTTCAGAAGCTATCTGTGCTTATCAGGGGTGATCAGAACATTGCTATTCCTGATGATCAGATTGACCATCCTCCGCCTCAACCATAGTTTAGAGGACTTTAGACCTAGGCTATCTCACCCTTAGGTTTATTTCTTCTTATGGCACTTTCTGGATTT
>NW_017728688.1:499-1293 GCF_001865875.1 Lupinus angustifolius
TAAATGAATGAATGTTTGAGCATGTATTTTTTATGAATTCCCCTCAAGGGTGCGATATTTTAATGATTTTTTATTTTATACAACAAAATTTCAAACAATATGCTATAATACACACATCACAAAATTCACAACAAGTATAACATCCTAGGACAAAGTTCTAACGTACAATGGACGCCCTTGGCAAGTTCTAGACTCCCTATAAAGGTTCTCATATTGCATCTCTCTCGAATAGAGAAACCCAAATATTATGATGTTAGAAACGGGAGACCAGCTCGAGCGGCGAACTCATAATAAGAGGTAACAATATGAGTGGTCCACATCACCAACACTTAGAAGCGACAAAGACCGCGACCAGTGAGGCTAGTGTCCCTTCTATCAAAAAAGATATCACTAATACCCGGGTGTAGGGCATATATGTGTGCCTAAAATGTGTACATTATATATCACATAATAACAAAAACAATACAAATATGCACATATAATTCATATATACACAACATATAATTACTAATTAAGCATGCGATTCATGCAATTAATAATTAAGCATGTCATTCATACAATTAATAATTAATCATGTAACAAATATCTCTACATACAATTAATAATTAAGAATGTAATTCATACAACTACTAATTAAGCATGCAATTTTCATATTTATAACATATAATTTAAAATTAAGCATGTAATTCATATTTATATATGCAATTAAAATTAAGCATGTATTTCATATTTATACATACAATTAATAATTAAACATGAAATGTCATATTTATACATACAATTAAAATTAAGCA
>NW_017728689.1:0-367 GCF_001865875.1 Lupinus angustifolius
CCTGTGATTTAATTCACATGTTTCACAAAAAGTGAACCATACATACTGTAATTCATGTTTATAGTTTATACAATTACTTTAAGAATAAACAACCCAAAATTACTAAGAAAAAATTGATGTTACATGTCATGTGATCCTTCCCCCCAAATTCATAGGCTGGACTACATATAAGCTCAACCCAAGAAAGAAAGTGCCACAGATCAGTAATGATCTCCAAGAGTAATAATTATGTTCTGTACATTCAACTAAGGAATGACAGATTTAAAAACAGAAAAAATCACATTGATAAATGCTCTTTGGGACATAAATTGGATGCCTATCAAAGCTGCTATGCACCTCATATGTCTCTCTGTATAATTGTATGCTA
>NW_017728689.1:467-1281 GCF_001865875.1 Lupinus angustifolius
ATTACCCTCCTAATTATCATATGTTATTTAAAGAGTGTAGGTGGTGGAAATACTTTCGACTCTTTTGATGTGAACGCCAGTAGCAAGCGAGTGCTCCGAAAGCACAACTAGCAACAGCAATTGCCAATGCAGCTCCCAAAGGCACCACAATTGCATTACTTGCTTCAAATACTAAATCTTCAATAGCTCCATCAGTTCCGTTATTTCCAACAATCTTGTCCTTGTTGTACAGAGAAGTGATGGTTTTTCCATAATAAGTAACCAAAAACTTATAGACCTCATCCTGGTTCCATTCAATTTTGTTGTTCCTGTGGTCATGGCCTAGATAACAGGAAGGGCAAAGCTGCTTTGGAGGCCAAATTGTCTTCGGGAAATTGGGATCGCCAGTACCTAAAGATGATTCTTCTTTACTCAACCTTTCGTTCACCTTATTATGTGTACTCCACAACCAGAGAGCATAGTCATGAGCTTTGTTGAAAGTACTAGAAACACTGAAAATTAAATTCAATATTAGAAGGGGGAATAAGAAGCTTGAATGATCCTGACATTACCAATTCTTAGTTCACTTACCTTGAACACATCTTGTAAAAATGCTGTCGGCATTCCTCACAGATGAAGAAGTTTCGAACAAAATCACATGTTGCATTAAATGCAAACTGACTCTCTCCATCTTCAATCCTCACAGATAGTGAATGCAGAAGAACCCATAAACCACAGCTGGAAAAGTGGAGAGAGAGAGAGAAAGATAAGGGTATAATGTTAAGATTGTATAGTGGTAGTTTGTACTCAATGCAGAATCAAAGCTTTACTTAGA
>NW_017728690.1:0-1272 GCF_001865875.1 Lupinus angustifolius
TATAAGTGAATCAAATGTTTAGTAAAAGCAACACCTACAGCAAAGTAACCAATTAGATATTGATCCAACAGTTTCCACAGGGTTTAAGAAATAGACAGTCACATACATACCCACAAAATTCCCATCAGGGCTCCAAGTGACACGGCTGACAGAAATAGGTGCATCTTTAACCACAACTGCCTGCAAAATCCTCAACAATAAATTCCAAAGATTTTAAATCCTCAAGAACCAAGACTAATGGCCCAGCATAATAATATAGTGGCTCTGGTAACTTAAAGTAGACTTGTTTTCTTGTTTCAGACTGACAGTGAGGGCACCGTAAAATAAGAAATATTGCAGAGTAAAAAACCTGAAATGGCAATGAGCATGACTGCATATCCCATATCTTGAATGGCTTTGAAACCAACTTTTCTCGCAAACTGAGATCCCAGAGGGTGATTTCACCATTATTAGAACCAACTGCTCAATGGAAACTTATACTATTAGGAAAAACAACTTTTAAGTCATATTTTTGTTGGTATTTCAGTAACTACGATATTATACATTACAGAATTATGATAAACAATACCAAGAAGTAAGGTGTGGTGAGAAGGATGAAAATCCATGCTCGTTACAGAGGATCCTTGATGCAAAGTCATTGCCACTGTTCTTGGGAGATCATCTAGCGACCAAGAAGCTTGTCGAGCTGAAGGATAGGAAACCTGAAATTATATAAATTAACCATGCTGACGTGAGACATCAATCTTTACAAAATCAGAGTAACAGATGATTCCTTGTCATTAAAAAATAAGCGAAGCACAGATAAATTGATCAGAACTATCAAAATTACCTCCTCAACAGAATGACCAGGCCGAAATCTTTTCATTAGCTGTTCATGATCAGCATTTTGATAATCAACCATCCCAGGAGTTGTTGGAGGAGTTCTAGGACGTTTCAAGATAGACACTGAAAAATAAAAAGGGTTGAGCAAGTGTTTAAGTCAAGACATGCAGTTATAAAATTGTTGAACAAATAAATACAATTTCAACTGCCAAGATGCTAGTGATAATATTTCGTTTAGAATTGAAGTTAAAAGAGTAAAAAACTAGGATGTGAATCATGCAACTTCTGAGAGTCACAGGCAAAAGTAGGGAAACCATTTATTGAAGTAAAAAGGATAATAGGATAACTGCTCTTCTAACCTTGATTTTGTGGGGCTGGTATGGTAGAGGCTGAGACAACAGCTGCTTGGACAGATGATGAAGCTGAGACATTGGCCATCCAACCAGCCAA
>NW_017728691.1:0-1272 GCF_001865875.1 Lupinus angustifolius
ATATTCATATTATTAATACTAATTATTATCGAATTATCTGAATCCAGTACTACGGGACAGTAGCGTACAACATCTCAGCCAGATTATAATATATCTAAGTCGTTACCGTGTGCAAATCCAATCCATCAACATTTCCAATCACTTGTCCATGGAGATGGTGGCCACATCAGAAGCCCCAGTACAACGTCAACAATCTCTAATCAGCATGACCAATATTATTTGTTATAATTAACCCTGATTACTATTAATTATTTATTATTATATATCTAACACTTTACTCTGTGTGAATCAAATCTCTCTCCATTTCCAATCTTTGTCTACCTCACAAGATAGAGGCCAAATCACAAGCCCCAGTACAGCGTCAACAAACTAATCAACATGTCCACCATCAAGAACCGTACGAGTGACATTGAAACCATTGATGAAGAAGGTGGAGAAGAAGCACTTCAACATCAACCTAATTCAACCATGGACAACGAAATGCAATTGCATGCAGACCAAAAATCTAACACTAATAAGAGGTATATGCCCCTTTTGGTGATAAACTATTTAATGCTCTTTGTGGGTTCCCTTTCTTCAAGTCTTCTTGCTAAGTACTATTTCAGACACAAAGGTTCTAGCAAATGGGTTTCAACTTGGATTCAATCTGCAGGGTTTCCTCTACTGATCATCCCAACTTTCCTCCCTTATGCCCTTAGTCTCACTAAGAGAAAACCCTTCACTGATTTCAATCAAAAGATTTTAATCTTATCAATCTTTGTTGGATTTATGTTAGGAGTTAATAATCTTTTGATCTCATGGGGAGTTTCATATCTCCCAGTATCAACCTCATCCCTTGTGCTATCATCCCAATTGGCTTTCACTCTTATTCTTTCTGCCATCATAGTCAAACAAAAAGTAACATTTCTAAACCTTAATTGTGTCATCCTTATTACATTAAGCTCCATCATTCTTGCCTTGAATTCTAGTAGTGAGACAACAAGTGGAATGACCCAAAAGACATACTTGATTGGGTTCTTCTGCACAGTTGGTGCAGGTTTGTTATTTGCATCATATTTACCAGTGATGGAGAAGATTTACAAGAAGGTGTATTGCTATGAAATGGTGATAGAAATGCAGCTGATAATGCAGATTGCATCAACAGTATTGGCCACCATAGGGATGATATGGGATGGTGGATTTTCTCAAATGAAGGAAGAAGGGCAAAAAGTGTTTGATAAAGGACCCAAAATTTATTGGATATATATAGTGTCAAATATAGTGACATGGCAA
>NW_017728692.1:0-662 GCF_001865875.1 Lupinus angustifolius
AAGAAAGAACGACTAATTGTTCAAAACTTCTACTTTCTATTGAGTTAAGACATCTAGGGGTGTTCAAAGAAAAAAAAAGACAAAAAAGGAAAAAAAGAAGGAAAAGAAAGAGCGTTAGGTTGAAAACCCACATAGGTAACCTAGAAAAAGGTGAGGGGTCTTAAGTTGAAAACCTACAAAGGCGACTTGAGATTGTAATAAAATGAGAGAATTCCCCACAGATGCCTACATATGGTATTCTGGGCAAAAATTAAGGAAAATTAAATGAACACCCCAAGTTGAAGACTTGCTACTGCATATCACCAATCACCTAAACTAGAGCAACTTGTTGGAGAATCTAAGTTGTAGCCTCCTAGTGAAGACAAGAGTTCATAACAGGCACACTGAGGCAATTTTTGCTGTTACAAAAAGCATCAACGCTTTTGAGAGAAATTCTATGCAAATCTACACTCAGGCAAAATAGCTGGGTTTAGTCATTGTCCTCAAGATCATAATAAAGCGGTTTATGGATCATCTTAAGGGAAAGACATCTTCAAGTAAACCGAGGCAAATATTGATGAAAGAAAACTATGGTACCAATCAACATCAAGCAACAAGGACCACTTCAGTCGAGTCTACAAATGTTGATAAGTTCCATCCAAAAATATATATATATATATATA
>NW_017728692.1:762-1271 GCF_001865875.1 Lupinus angustifolius
ATTAAAGAGCTGAGAATCCCTACTACAACTCCCCCAGTAGATCCTCTCCTTTCAGACTCACTTCTAATATAGTTGAAATCACCAAAACAACACCAAATGATATCTTTCAAACTGACCATCTAGCCGATTTCCAACAGTAGCTAGAAAACCATTACCAGAGTAAGAATTAATTTTTTGGAACTTATTATTGTCCCAAATGCTTAGAGTACCGCCTGACCTTCTAACCGAAGGGTTAAAGTCCTAGTCACAGTCATTATTTTCCCAAAGACTAACACAAAAATTCACATTATAGTCTTCCAACTTAGTTTCCTGAAGACCAATAAAATCTATATTATTATTTTTTATTAACTCCTTAGCACCTCTTTTTGTTTACACTGCTCCCCAACCTCCTCACATTTAAAGAAATACAATCCATTGATTATCTTGCATTTCCCTTTGGTTAGACTTGGTAAAACCAATCCTATCCCTTTCCTCCAAGCCTTCAATTCTCTTGATCATCACCTTATCCT
>NW_017728693.1:0-376 GCF_001865875.1 Lupinus angustifolius
TAGAGGTCTCAAAAATCAACTGTAAAAATAAGACAAATATGATAAACAACATAGAAGTTTTGATAAAATATTCTACTTAACTTTATTTAATAATTGAAATCCAAATTGAACACATTTGTTATTCAAAAAGATAAACTTCATCCCGCACCAGTAAATTTCATTAACTTGAGATCAATGCAACCAATTAAATCTTCTAGCTTTTTCCCTTCTCTTATAAATTATGTTTATATAACAAAAAATAACTTTCAAATATTTCAATGTATACAGTAGTACACGTAGTAAATGAATCAAAATTGCAAAATAATATTTAAGCAACAACTAAATAGTAGACAGAGGCTTGAAATGAAAGAAAATAAAGGCATGTTACACATCTTCA
>NW_017728693.1:476-1271 GCF_001865875.1 Lupinus angustifolius
CATGACTCTTTTGTTGTAGATCTAAACATGCAACAAACGAAATTAAATATAAAAAGCAAAAGAAATGAGATTTAGGTTGAAAATAGTAAAATGTAAAAATGAAAAGCAAAAAAAGATGGAAGATAATGAAGAATGGATGGGGGGCAACCCGCATGTCCATCACAGACCCAGGTAATAAGAGGGGGCTCTGGCCGTGGGCAGTCTTCATCACAGGTTCCAATGGGGAGCAATCTGATCCCTTAATAGAAATGACAAAAAAATATTACCTTGTTAGTAAAGATTGTACTAAAAAACAACAAATAGGTAAAGGTACCGGAGTTCAATATAACATTTTGAAATAGATCCATGTGGGGAAAAATTACATGAGTTTCATCATTCTCTTTGTTGCTCTTAACTCTCAAAGGTTGTTTGGAACCATTCTTGTTTTGATGAGGTCTATGAGCTTATATTGTTTAGAGGAGAAGGGAAGAGATGGAAATGAAAGAAAGATTGAAGAAAGAGAGTGGTGGAAGCCTAAGGAGTGGTGTGGTTGAAAGGACAAAAGTGAAAATATGGAAAGTGAAAAGTGAATTGGAATTTGAAATGAATGTAGGTAGAAGATGAGATGAATTGAATTGTCCTTATTATTTTATTGCAAGAAATAGTGTGCAGATACTAAAATGTCCCCACCAAATTAAAGTATATAGTTATTAGATATGTGTAGTTAAGTAAATTGCTTTTAACAAAATGATTGCTTTTATTTTTTAAAGAAAAAAAATAGTTTTGGATTGACAAATTTACCCTTAAAAAATGACA
>NW_017728694.1:0-397 GCF_001865875.1 Lupinus angustifolius
AGTCAAGTTTGCTTGTTGAATAAGCAAAAATACAATCACTTACATAATCTCCTAAATCACTCACCATCTCCTTACACCACTATGATTTTGGGGAACCACTTTGATCTCCCCCAAATCTAATTACACCCTCTATAAAAGCAACCCCTTGGCCTTGAGGGAGAACAATTTTTTTCTCACTTTCTCACTTTGCATTCTAAGCACTTCTAAGAGATTTCAAGGTATTTCCCTTCTTGTTTTCTCAAAATCTCACATCTACACCATTAGATAGTTATCATCTTTTAGTATGTTGTTCTTGATTATGTGATCAACACTATCAAACCTTGTGGTTGCTTTAGAATGGAATGTGTTGAGATGACCATAGAGTTTTATGGAACCAACTTAAGTTAGCTTACTTTAA
>NW_017728694.1:497-797 GCF_001865875.1 Lupinus angustifolius
CAACTTAAGTTAGCTTACTTTAAAGTGGTAAGTTTAACTTACGAGATCTTGATTTAAAATGTTAACTTCTGATATTATTGTTCTTGATTATGTGATCAACATTATCAACCCTCATGGTTGCTTTAGAATGAAATGTGTTGAGATGACCATAGACTTTTGTTGAATCTACTTTAGTTAGCTTACTTTAAAGTGGTAAGTTTAACATAAAATATCTTGACTTTAAAATATTCTTTTTAAGAATGAGATCAAAACTATCAACCCTTGTGTTGCTTTAGAATGAAATGTGTTGAAATGACCATG
>NW_017728694.1:897-1269 GCF_001865875.1 Lupinus angustifolius
GTTTTCTTAAACAAGACTTTCGATGATAAAGGATGATTCACGAATATGTAATCTTGAACCGTATGGATGAAAGTGATTGAGTCCATGATAGGCTAAAAGATGTCTTTACCTAAGGGTTATCATGCAAGAATTTTAACTCGCAAACCTACTGATTTGTTCTTGTGTTTATTTCCAAAGCTTTCGAAGTTGAGCATCATACTCGTTTTTCACTTATCATCAAGAGAACCACTCACCTGACACTCTAAGGTGAGGGAGAATACATCGTGACACAGCGGTGTCAGAATATGACATCCGTATCTCCTAAACTACCTCAAAGGTTTGGAGCTGTCTTGAGTATTAAGAAATCTCGTACTTAATCAAATATTCTAAAAT
>NW_017728695.1:0-1269 GCF_001865875.1 Lupinus angustifolius
AAGCATGATATTGTCTCACAAAACGCTAGTATATTATAATATAGATCTCTATTTTTAGTAATTGTCTCACAAATCACAATTAGTAAAAAAACATTGATCTCTATTTTTCCTAATTGTTTTGTGTAGGGTTTTGCTTCGCATCCCAATTCTTTAGACTAACCTATTTTTGATCTAATTTTCTTACTTGGACTTCTAGTAATCTCCTCCACATTGGAATTTCAGTTGTTTTTACTGAATTACATGGAATTTTAATTAACTTTGTGAATTAAATCCTATTACTAAATCCAATCACCTAAGGCACAATTCTACCATTTTTTCTACATTATTAGTTCCTCCAATTTTCTCCATAATTCATTGATTCTTATCCTATCTTAACGAGATGGTTTACTCATCCAATGTAACATTTTCATCTCAACCATATGAAGCTTATTCTCTTCTTGATATTTCACCACCTAAAATGGATTATAATTCACTTACCTCCATTCTTAATGCTAAAATATGGAAGTTCGTTTTTTCACAAAAATAAGTAAGAGAAAGTATACCCTTTTGATTAACTTCACTTGAGAAGAAGCATTTCATTAGATAAAATAAAATATGAAAGTTATTGGTTTTTCCATCTTGATCCATTACTTAATAGAACATTATTAATGGTGACAATGTGCTTCTTGTTGGCCAGAGGGAGGACCATATAAATAACTTATAGGGCATGACAAGATACTTCGATCTTTATTCGTGGAAGATGACTTTCCAAATAGTTAACCCATTTCAAATAACCTTTCATGCCAGATAAGTTTTAAATAGTCATATTATTTCACATAATATTTCATAGTCTTTCATGTAAGATAACTTTATTTCCACATTGTCATATCCTTCCATATAATATCTAATATGATTTAATTATCCCTTTAATTATTAAAATATAAATAATATATAAGGATATTTCTTTATAAATTAGCTACAGTTATTTAAAAATCTCTCTAACTATTAAATCTTCAAATGACATACAATTCTTACAACTCTAACTTTCTCCATATTATATTCATTTCTATTTTTATCTTATCTTATTTTTCCAACACAATGTTTAGTATATTCTCATCCATGTAGAGTTTATTATCTTGTTAACATGTTACAGATTTAAAAATAGAAATATTTTCTATTCAAATACTCTTCTGGGATGTATTTTAATTTAATATTTACTGAATTTAAAGAATATTTATTATACATATATTTTTATTTATATATTAATTACTAATAATTACTTTTCAAATA
>NW_017728696.1:0-1268 GCF_001865875.1 Lupinus angustifolius
AAAACTTAAAAGATACATCTGGACATTTACTAAGAACATATTCGTTGATTTGGCAAACAATCTAAATTATTGATACAAGTATTGTTTTAGACTGCAAAAATTGTTTCTCATTGTAGTGATGTGTTAAATTTGATCAACAATTGGATAGTTTGTTCTACCTTGGCTTTATGTAAGTCAAAATAGTAGAATAAAAAATACAAAATAATTTGTAATTAACAATTTGAAGTAATAAAATTGGATGAGATAAACAAAATTGTTGAAATATGCAACTGACATTTGTTACTTATTGACTTGTCTACACTAAAATTGCAAATATAAAAATGGCAGTTTAAAAAATCATCAAGTTGCTAGGTATATTTAAATATTTAGGTTAATAATAAAATTACATGAGAAGTATGACCCTATTTTATCCGATTGAAACAACTGTGATAGATATATCTATTTTCTACATTGCGAACAATTTTTAAAAAAATTATTTCTAAAATAATAATAAAAAATACAGTCATAACAACTTTCATATATAAAACATTGATACATATTACATCCCAAAATTATTTATTAAATTTTTTACCAAAGTCCTACATCTCGTAATACATTGAGAGTTACCTCCCAATTTTATCGATGATACCTCACCCATTAATCACTTGAATCTAGCAAGGATATTAAACTAAACATCAATATAAATAAATAAAAAATTAAATAACATCAACCTATTCAACATAAATAAAAAGGTGTAATTTTTCAGAAATAAGATGACACTTTATGTACCACAAAATAATAACTTTCAAGGGAGACAAAATGATACTACTTATATGTTATAATGAATAATGCTAGATTAGACACTATAACACTTTCTATGTAATAATAATGCTAGATTAGGTGAAGTAACCAAAAAGGTTGTGCAATAATTCAATAATGGAACAAACCTGCATATGACTGTATAATACTTGTAATTTAAAATAAATAGACTATAAAATACCTTAAAATCAATTCATGCCCGAAGCTTTTTAAGATTGAGCTAAGTATCATCTTGTCTCTTATTATTATAGAATACAATCCACCAAGTTATTTGTTATAATTTCAAACTCATTGCAATAACTAAATTATGCACTCTACATCCACTTATGTCTATTTTTTCACTAAAAGAAATGATTTTAAAGTTAAACAATATCAATAAACACAATCATAAACTCGTGTTTTCATGAAAATGAGAAGGCATAATTTAAAAAAAATCACATCTGACACAAAATAATACACTCATGTACATA
>NW_017728697.1:0-545 GCF_001865875.1 Lupinus angustifolius
TTTAAATCCTTCCTATTTTTAGGATATTAGTTAATATTTCTCTTTTAATTTTGTGGCCATTTTTTCATGAATATCAAGTATAGCTCACACGTGCAATGTTTTTCCTAGCCGACAATATTACTCTCAGACAGAAAGGTCTTGAGGCAACATATTTAATGTGGCAATAACAAAACTCAATATCATTATTTGTCTAGCACGCTACACTAGAGGTTCACATTTTAAAAACATTCCAAGCTTAATTAAATGAAAACTTGTTTCATGACATCTATTTGAAAATATTTTGTACTACCGTATGCAAGTTGCAGATCTTCTTGGCAAGTATTTGGCAAATTGTAAATTTCGGATGAGTGGCATAAACTAATTTCCATTTTCAAAAATAATTTACATAGATTTTAGATGTATGATATCCATTTTCAAAAATAGTTTTTCTTCGGTAAAAGATTTATTTAACCTTACAAACAAATGTTAATTAATTTAAAAGTAAGGGCAAAAGAAGACAATGATATTTTCAAAATTATTATCCTAGAAAAGATCTTAGTTGCATA
>NW_017728697.1:645-904 GCF_001865875.1 Lupinus angustifolius
CATAAAAGACCTTAGTTCCAAAAATAAGGAGGTATAAAACTATTCCAAATATCTTATTTTGAAAATCGAGATTGAAAATTAAGTTCACAAATGTTTAGACCTCGATTATTATATGACTATATTAGTATTACAATCTCAGTAGGATTGCATATATTAATTTATATATGGTGTATACCTATATACTACGAGAATAATTGAATCGTAAAAATCATAAAAAAACATTATACATATTAATAAGAAAAGAGACAATGAACAAATA
>NW_017728697.1:1004-1266 GCF_001865875.1 Lupinus angustifolius
CTTATCAATCAAATAGTATATGTTTTAGATACAGGGAAACTGCTAACAAATATGTAATATAGTTAGCATGTCTAAAAGGCTATTTGAATAGACTTACTTTCTAAACATGTACTACATCGATTACTCAATCAATCAGTATTAGTAGGGTTACGTTTCTTCCCAAAAGTCTAACAATAACAATATTATGAGTTCAACTCATCACAATGTTATAAATGTAATGAATATTTGAAGACCAAATTTGCACTGTTTGCATTTTCTTCAG
>NW_017728698.1:0-1266 GCF_001865875.1 Lupinus angustifolius
TCATCACCATAACTTATTAAAACTTTTATATAAAACTTGATATTTCTGTATTATTTATTTTGTGTAATTGTATAAATAACTAATTATATATGATGGAAAATATTAAAAAATAGTGTAAAAACAATCATAACATAAACAAATAACTTCATACCATTTTATGTAATTTACTATGTAAAAAAAATTTCTACCTTATCCGAACAAAACATATTAGTTTATATTCAGTTTTCAACTAAAATACTCAAACATAAACAGATTCTAATTAACATATAATAATAACAGATTATTATATGTTAATTATAATATGAAACTAAAAACATAATATATATAGCAAACACACCCTACCATTAAAACTATAATTCCAAACAATTGACAATAGTTCAAATGTGATTGGTCATGTGTTACAACTTACAAGTACAAAAAAAAAATGAGGATATGAATTTACTTATACAATGGAATGTTCAAAGCACAAAAGTGTTCGCTACTTATAGACCAATATATGTGTTCATAATAGATTTGATCTCCCTCTTAACCTCTTTTAAAAAATATATCTAATATTTTTATAAAACATTTATTATGAAATTGTTTAGATATAATAATGTAAAAAATATTTTAATAAAATAATATATATTCTATTTTAATAAAATATTTGTTATGAAATTATTTAAATATAATTATGCAAAAAATATTTTAATATATTAATATATCAAATATTTTAATAAAATATATATTATGAAATTAATATAAAGTTGTTTAATTATTAAATATTTATTATGAAATTATTTAAATATAATTATGTAAAAAATAAATAAATAAGAAATAACAAAATCAAAAATAAATTAAATAAAGTAGCGCGAGTGGAAGTCTAGGAAATGATGCAAGTGGACACCCGAAAGTGATGGAACGACACAGATAGAACAAGAAGCACTAAAAACAAGAGTCAAGGTCGTGACATACGATGCCTAGGACGATGCATCTTCTACAACATAGAAGGCTAGAGAAAAAGAAGAGATGCATCTCTTGATTGTTACGCTAATTTAATTGTAGGTACTTTAAAACATTACATAATATTGCATTGTTAATTTAATTTGATTTTATGCACTTTTCTATTTTATTTTATTTTCGATTTCCCTTATTTTTATTTTAAAAAATTATATTAGGCGGTCGTAGCCTACCCATATTTAGCATGGGTAGAGCTAATAATTAATACATTTTTTATTAATGGATGTTGAAAGTGTGCATGTCAAGAGGAACACTTTGGAAAGCTCT
>NW_017728699.1:0-1265 GCF_001865875.1 Lupinus angustifolius
TTCTGCAGATTCAATGAGTGCCAATTGGTCCCAAAGATTAGTCATGGCAAAATAAAACTCTTGGATGCTCATGCTATGTTGTTGGAGAGCTCGAATATCAATCTCTAACTGATATTGTTTTGCAAAATTGGACTGCACATACAATCGTTTAAGGTGCTCCCAAACCTGAGATGCTGAATCATATTTTGCAAGTTGAACACCAATAGATTGCGAAACAGAATTATTAATCCAAGTAATAATTTTCGAGTTGTTCACTTCCCAAGTTTCTAACTCCTTTGCATAATTTTCAGTAGCACTATTTGTAGGTTTAACAAAAGTTCCAGAAACATATCCCCACATTCGTTTACCAATCAGAAAATTTCTCATCACATAACTCCAATATGCATAGTTGGAAGATCCATTTAGTTGCACACTAATGGATTGCAAAGAATCATATCTTTCAGTTGCCATAACTAACAAGCACAACAGCAGGGAAATCGAAATGCAAAGGGAAAGAGAAACAGAAAACCTGAAAAATTCGCTCAACAAAAACTGCGAATCTGAAATTGCGAATCTGAAACTGAGATCTCCGATCTGCGAAATGCGGAGACTGATCTACCACTGCAAAGAGGAAGAAAAGATGATGGAACCCAGAAGCATGAACAGGATCTGCAAAAAATTTCGAAAGTAGTGGCCTTAGCAAACCTTGCTCTTGATACCATGTTAGATCAGCTGCATAGGAAGGAAGAGAGAAGGGAGAGGAGAAATGCAATATGGAATTAATTATGGAGATAAGGCCAAAAGGCCAATACATATAGGAGGTTAAGTAAATACAAAAAGACAAGACTACCCTTTACTAATAACTACAATACATTTAACAATTTTAACATATCATGATAGGATATAAAATTAATCTCTCAACGTTACTATTACATCAATCCTAGCAATTGTTTCTCCAAGAATTCAAACACTTGCACATTAATAGTAAACACTTGCAGATAAAAAAAGTAAACACTTTGAGATCTAGCTTGCCTACAAGGTAAGAACTTGTTGGTATTGAACATCATATTTGATATTTATACACTTTTATTGTTATCTCTCATTTACTTCATCATTTTTGTATACACAAATTTCAAGAAGAGTGTAATGTCTATGCACCAACAATATAAACATTCATACATAGTCAATGCATCATTCAACATTTATTTGTATTACTTTTATCTAATAATCAATACTGATTAAATATAAATAATGGATGATGCAATGATAATATATATATATATATA
>NW_017728700.1:0-575 GCF_001865875.1 Lupinus angustifolius
TTCTAATTTTAGTTCATCTAATTCTTTTTGTAATGAAACTATTTTTTGTTCATTTACAAGGATTACTCTTTTTCTATAAGAACTAATCCTAGCTAATTTATTTAACTCATCATGCAATTTGACATAAGCATTATATAAATCCTCATAAGGAGGTGAATCATCAGATGAAGTAGATGAGGTCTTAGAATATACCTCACTATTTACCTCTTTCAAATTTAAGCAACAAGCATCATCTGTTCTGGTCATTAAGCATAGTTTGGTTGTCTCCTCTTCATCTGAGGTGTTAGATGTCGTGTCCTCCTCTGGTACGTCCCATACTATATAGGCCTTCTTTGACTTGAAGTCCTGAAGAGTGCTCTTATTTGAATCAACCTTCTTTAGGTAAGTAGGACATTAAAACCTCATATGTCATGGCTTACCATACTCGTGGCAGGTGAAGCGCTCTTTACTCTTGCCTTTTCTGGTTGACTCACGCGCATCTTTCTTTTGGAAACATTTGATGCCTCATTTCTTTAGGAATTTCCCGAATTTGCGTACGATAAGGCTCAAAGTTTCATCATCCATGTCTGAATCAG
>NW_017728700.1:675-944 GCF_001865875.1 Lupinus angustifolius
CTCTCTCTTCTGTAGATTGAGACGTTGTTGCCTTGAGAGATATACTTTTATTTTTATGATCTGGTTCTTCGTGCATAGTCAAACGTCCAAGCTCCATTTCGTGCTCTTGAAGCTTTCCAAATAATGTCTCCAAAGGCATGGAGTCAAGATCCTTGGATTCCATGATAGCTATTACTTTTGGTTGCCATCTCCTGTCAAGACAGCGTAAAACTCTTTTAGTAAGCTTTCCTTTGGTAAACAATTTATCTAAAGCAACTAAATGGTTAACT
>NW_017728700.1:1044-1265 GCF_001865875.1 Lupinus angustifolius
TGGCACGCTTGACTTTGCTAGTGCCTTCATGAGTCACTTGTAAAGTGTCCCAGATTTCTTTCGCACTTTGGCACTACGATACCCAAAAGAAATCATCATACGATAGGGCCAATGTGATGATGTTTTTAGCACATAGGTGGTATTGAACCTTTTTACGTTCATCATCGGTCCATAGGCTTTTCGGTTTATCTTTCGGTTCATCATCCACTAAATGTTGTGGA
>NW_017728701.1:0-1263 GCF_001865875.1 Lupinus angustifolius
CCAATTAATATTTGCTAATAAATAAAAATAATATTTTTCTTTTAATTTTATTTTATAAAAATAATGCATTAAATTCACATGTTTAAATATAAATGAATGATACATGGTTGAGAACATTAAGTTAGAAGAGGTGATCTTCATCCTTTACATACAATGAGATGTGACACTTATACTCTTACATATACAAGTAAAAACACAATGATGTAAAAAGGAAACACAATGGTACAAGAATAGGTTAACTTCTGAATGACAAAAGGGCAGATCTGGATCGGATTTGTACTTATCCAATCCTGAACCCAAACTTAACGGAGTTGAAAATATTAATATTAATCTTAAATCCATCGAGTTTCGGGTAATCCAAACCCGATAAAATAACCCGATCAAAAGAACTACATGATACAATTTAATAATTGTTTCATATATGTCATTACAAATATATTCCAATTTTTATGCGTGAACAATTTTAGCTCATCATATAGAATAGTATCGTGCTCATAGTGGTTTTTGCATATAGAATAGTATTGTGCTCATAGGATGGGCATGAACATACCCATTTTTAAATAGGGCATGAAATGTCATGCCTTGTTGGCCCTAAACATGGGCAGGATGGGCTTATGGGTCACCATAAAAAAATACAATATGTATTTAATGTATATACACTAGTCATACAAAATAAACAATATATAATTTGCATATAAATATACAATTGTAGTTCTCATAATAAACAATCATTCAAATGAATAAACAAATACAAATAGTTCATAATTTCCATACAAAATACAAAAGGAATAGTATAATGAATATATATAATATACAAAATACAAATGTATATATATAATAAGAAAATAATAGTATTTTCTCACATAATAATAGAAATTCATATAACAAATGAAATACACTTTCTCATATTAAACAAAATACATATACATTTACATATTTGATATTCAATATTTTCTTCGATAATGCATGTTCATCACCCGTTTTGCTCATTTGAAATGCCCATGGACAATAGGGCATGTTGAGCTTACATTTTAGGGCAGATGAGCACATTTTTCATGTTCTTCCAGCCTAATAAGTGCGGACGGACAAGCCTTGTGGACTTTGCCCCAATTGCCAATAATACTAATAATATTGGCATATCTAGAATGCCTTCACCCGTACAATGCATATTGGGATGCTTTTATTTGGGGAAAATTCAAGACTCATACTTTTGTGTACGGAAGACTTTTCATTGGTCAATTTAATTTATTAATTCTTTCTATC
>NW_017728702.1:0-306 GCF_001865875.1 Lupinus angustifolius
ACATGCACATGCATACATACATGATAATATGTTTTGAATGCATTTTAAAAAAGTTTTAAATCATACATCATTCAAAGACATGCATCATGCTTTCACAAATCACGTAAGAGGTTCATTCATCATTAAAAATATATTTTAGAAAACCATTTAATCGATTAGGAGTCATATTAATTGATTAAGTTTTGGGAACCTATTAATCAATTGAGACAGGTGTTAATTGATTAAGCTGGTTAGAAACCCGTTAATCGATTAAATCAGTTGTTAATCGATTAAGCTGGTAACTGTTTCTGTTTTCTGTTATTTTGA
>NW_017728702.1:406-865 GCF_001865875.1 Lupinus angustifolius
TTTGAAGAAACCTGTTAATCGATTAAGGTTCAGTATAATCGATTAACTGCAGTTAAAAACATAACATTATATAAACCTAAGTTTTTCATATTGGTTAATGATATAGATCATATTGGAAAATATTGATTTAGAAGGTTAGAACATATTTTCGACAACAAAGAGTTTCACTCTTTATTGAGAAGATCTAAAGCTAAAACTTTCATATCTTTAGGAAAGATTTTCTAAGTGTTCTTTCAAGAAAAGAAAAGGGTGAACCTTTACAAGATACTCGTTGAACTTTCATTGTCAAATCTGTGAAAAAGAAATCTGCATCTCACACATTGTATTTCTGTACTTGTGAGATCTTTTATGGGTTCTTAGATTCCTAGAAGATTGTAAAATCTACACATTGAGGTGCATATGTAACTTGAAATTTTTTTGTTACACTTAGGCAATAACACATTCTCTTGGTGTGTTGTA
>NW_017728702.1:965-1262 GCF_001865875.1 Lupinus angustifolius
GATAAAAAGTCGATTCTTATTCTTCTTTCCCTAATCTTTTTACATTTCTGCATTACTTGATTTACGTAACTTGACATGCATATAATTTTGTGATAATTGCATATCTGTATTGAGTATTTAATGTTCTTAATTTCTGTATAATTGCATGTAAGTTTGGTTGAATCTTGGTAATCTTAGATGATCGAAAGAAGTTTGTTTTCACTATAACTGAAGTAGATAATCGATTAAGTGTTTAGATAATGGATTATTAGTAGATTGAATTAATCGATTAAGTTGAGTAGTTAATCGATTAAGAGC
>NW_017728703.1:0-1262 GCF_001865875.1 Lupinus angustifolius
ATATATATATATAATTAGATGTAATTTGTGTATAGTTAGAAAATGAAAGAGTGATTTATGTAATTTCAATAAAACTCGGGAGAGGATACTGATATTTACTCAAAAATAAATATACAAATAATAGAAGTCTCAAAAATTAATAAGCAAAACTATGTGATTGGTTCTCAAGTAATTTATTATTTTCAATTTGGTCTTGTAATATTTTTTGTTTCAAATATTTAAAATCTCTCAAACGCCGTTAAAATAGAGTTTAGGCTACAATTGGAAAAACAAACTATATGATTAATTAGAAAAAGGAAAACTGAGGGATCCAATTTGAAATATGAAATAAGTTTAAAAAATAAATTTAAAAAGGAATAAAATAGGACCAATTTTAAAACACAAAAATAACTTAATGGAAGAATGTAGTAGTTTGTCCTAATTTAACATATGTTGAATTCCATTATCTCACATAAAATGACAACTGCGTCTCAAATTGGGAGTTTTAATAATTGTGACACACAATTAATCCAAACAAATATTTAAGAAGAATTTTTTTATAGTGAAAGATTATGAATAAGGAATTAGTATATAATTGTAACTTTCAATGTCTTCAGAAATTAAAACTTTGATATAATATAATATATTGTAATATAGTAGAATCTTATACTATTAAACTATTTGTATTTGTTGGAGTACATAAGCACATTTGTCATCTTGACCAAAATTGTATAGATAAGAACTTTTGTTTTTAAATATTCATAAATTTTATATTAATAATATACATAAAACGATATTTATCATATTAAATATATATTAAAATAAATTCAAACATATTAAAAAATCAGTTTTTAATATCTATATCAATGTTATTAATATAATACCGTAAGTTGAACCTAAAAAATTCAATGAGTCAAACAATAATGTAATGCAACTATTTTACTCCTCATGGGATGAAAAACGATGACTATGATTGATTTTAATAAAAACCAATGAATCAAGTGGTTCATCACATGTTTTTTTTATAAAAAGTAGCAACGAAATATTTGATTTTTGAAATTTAAACTAAGAAATTACTAAAAGTGTGTATTTTTATGGAAATTTAAATTTTTTGAAAGACCCTAAGATATCAATTATAAATTTCATTATTTATTTATTTGCATTTAATAATATATATATATATATAAATATATATTTTTTTACTACATAACTGATATACGTTTTAATCAGATATGGTTTAATTAGTGAATAAAATAGTTAATCTTATTCACAATAGATTGAGA
>NW_017728704.1:0-1260 GCF_001865875.1 Lupinus angustifolius
TCCCTTTTGGGACATTCTCAGATTACGGGTCACATCTGTGTCCCCAGCCTGCCCCAGCCTATTGCTTGCAGACAATCTCACTCAAAGATGTGCTTTTGATCTCAATTGATAGTTTTGGATCCACACTTTATAATTAAACCAAAATTTCCGGCTCAAGGCACCCCAACCTGCCCCAAATCTCACCACAAACGCTCAAAAGTGTAGACTCCGTACGTGTCCCCGCGCCTAGGCCAGCAGTTCTGATAGCTCTAGTAGACACATAGTGCTATCCAAGGCTCAACTATGAAATAAAATACGTAAAAGTAGGTACAAACTTCGTATTTCTTAACCCATTATGTGTAATGAGCACCATCGTTTCTCGCGAAAGGCTTTGAAACTTTGTCCTCCGTGTGCGTTACGGAGTCCACAAGAGTTAGGTTTCCACCTGATCGCGCCCACAGGGAGGCTTCGATGGGGTGCTACGCGAGTTTTTCGTCGAGTTCCTGACGTCAGCCATCGAACAAGACGTTGGGAGGGGCTTGACAGTGGAACAGAGTGGCCTGAGGGACGCCTAACCGAACGTTTCAAGCGCGTACCAAAATACAGCGTGGACTCCGTTCGTGCCCTTACATAAAAACTATAGCAGGTACTACTAGTGTTTTGTGCGAATAACTTTCCTTTTTTGACTAATTCAACATTGGGAGGTCGAGATCCGGACCGCTTATTGATCTTGGGAGCTAGAGCTTGCGCACTGCCGGTCTGAACATGGCCTACGTGTAGACTCCGTAACGCACTATAGGAAAACCGGTAGAATGCTGCGTAATAATGGGTAAATGGTCACATGGTGAGTACCCAATGCATTTTATAGGTGACCTTTTAAGATATGAAACGTCACTTTCTTTCGCTGGGCATTGTGTCATGCAAAATTATGAACGGTTGGGTGCGGGCCACATAACCTAACCAGGTTAGGTCCACCAGTACGAAGTAACCCTTTGCAAGTGAGAAGTGAAAAACACAACGTGCGTTAAGATTAAATGTATCATTAGAATGTAAAGTAGAACTCATTTAAGATGGAAAACGATGAAATATCGGCGCCAGGTTAGCGAAATAGACCCAAGAGGCTAGCTCTGTAGACTCCGTTTCACCTAATTTTGAGATTTATTGATAATTTGGCTGTGAGTGCCTGCCCAATTCAGGAGTCGACTTCTGATAACCCTAATAACACATCACAACTAAAAAGAAAACGATTCCACGAAAAAAAAATTTCAAATATACCTCGGC
>NW_017728705.1:0-261 GCF_001865875.1 Lupinus angustifolius
TTTTATCTTTACTAGCGTGTTGACAGACACTACCGTGCCTGTCAATCCGTTTTCCTTTTGTTTGTAATGTGTATTCTACATATTAAGTTGTATTATATATTATAATTTGCAGTTGAATATATATTCGTTTGAGGTAATTGTTCAATCTTAAAGAAAAGATACATATACAATTGTGTTCATCAAGAATAGAGTCTTGATATCTTCACTTAATTTTATTTTCTAGCGTGTTAATAGGCACTACCGTGTCTGTCAACCCAATTT
>NW_017728705.1:266-777 GCF_001865875.1 Lupinus angustifolius
GTTTGTAATGTGTATTCTACATATAAAAATGATTTTTTATCTAATTAATTAAAATCTATTGAGTAAATCTATTGCATTGGTCACAATATATCCATTAAATTAAAAAATAGGAATGCATGAAATATATTGCATTGGTCACAATGTATGTCATTGAGTAAAGAGTATGTGAATATTTGACATTTAAAACATCCAGACTATACGTTACAAACAATATGAAAGCGGGTTGACAGACAAAGTAGTACCTATCAACACTCTAGAAAATAAAATTAAGTGAAGATATCAAGACTCTATTCTTGATCAACACGCTACCTCAAACAAATATATATTCAACTGCAAATTACAATATATAATACAATTTAATATGTAGAATACACATTACAAACAATAGGAAAGCGGGTTGACAGACACGGTAGTACCTGTCAACACGCTAGTTATTATAATCTGAATACATAACGTGTGTAAATGCTTCAAATATTAAACTTCCAAAAAGTTAACGTGGCTAAATTAACAA
>NW_017728705.1:877-1259 GCF_001865875.1 Lupinus angustifolius
TACCTAAAAAAGTTAACGTGCATAATAATTGTATAGGAAAAAATTAACGTTTTCAAAATATTAAATTCTAATAATGATAATGATAATTGCTAACTTTTAAAATATTAACTTTTAATTTCCGCAATCTCCTTTTATTTTCATACTTATTCATCTCTCCCTCTCTTAGTTACTGTTAGAGAAAAACAATATTGTATTATCCTATGTTGTTTACAATTTGCTTTACTTTTAGAAATTTGCTTTACTAGAAAGAAGATTTCTAAGAAATAATATGTCAATATTAATTAAATTAATTTGAGAGATGTTAATCTATTTTCCTCCTTAGCCAACAATAAGAGAATAATTCGATTTCAACTTTAATGCCTAATTTTAAGGTGACCCACAA
>NW_017728706.1:0-310 GCF_001865875.1 Lupinus angustifolius
AAGCCAAGAACTCGACCAAGAAAAGCAAGATTCCCAAAGAAGGCTGCACTTGCTTTGAGTGTGGAAAATCGGGCCACATGAAGCATCAGTGCCCGAGCTACCTCAAGAAAGTCGAGAACAAGAATAGCAACTCTCGAATGACCAAGTCAAAAGGAGCATACACTGTTTGGGACGACTCCGAGAAAGATTCGACTTCAAGCTCATCTGATGAGGAGGAAAACACAAAGGTATGCCTCATGGCACAAGTGCATGAGAAGTGCACATCTACTGATGATAATGATTCTATTGAGGTACATTCCTATACTTCATC
>NW_017728706.1:410-799 GCF_001865875.1 Lupinus angustifolius
TTGTTAAAGTAAATATAGATAGAAAAAGAGTTATTAACTTGCATGAAAAGAAAATAATAGAAAATCAAAAGGAATTAGATGAGCTTAAACTTGAAAATGAAATTCTTGATCTTATCTATACATGTGCTTCATGTGATTGCTCTACTTCTAAATTATGTCAACCCACTAGATGTGATACTTGTGAGAATTTAAGTGCTGAAAATTCTGTTTTGAAACAAAAACTTTCAAAGCTCACATATAGTCAAGAAAACCTTAACACATTGCTTTCTAATAAAGAAACATTGGTAAACGATCTGGAATTGGATATAAACTTGAATCTAAGAAAAGACCATATAGAAATCTAGTAGTTCATAGGCATAAGAAGTCAAATAATAACATGCATACTTGTT
>NW_017728706.1:899-1257 GCF_001865875.1 Lupinus angustifolius
TCAATGTAAGTTTGACCTATCACCAAAGGGTAAGTTAGGTAAGTTATTAATAACGTTACAAAATTAATTCTTGATATTAAGTACACTTGAACTAAAAAGTATATGTTATTGTTATACTCAATTCATAATATGTGATATCATAATAAGTGCTATCAAATGATTTAAAATGCTTTAACAAGTGCCATCATGACATGTACATCTGTATCGAAGCAAAATTTTGTTTGAAAGTGCCATGTCTATTGTATGCTTGATACCATGCTAAGTGAGTATATGATAAATTGCCTGTAAATCTCTTAATTGTACATATTGTCATTAAATGCATATATGCTTAATTGTTATATGTTTTCATGCATTCTGG
>NW_017728707.1:0-1256 GCF_001865875.1 Lupinus angustifolius
TTCCAGGGAAATCGTGGATGGGGTCCACGACTTTGCCAAAGTCGTAGATGGGGTCCACGAGATCCACTAAATTCTACCCCAATCCCATAAATAATTCAAAACGTACCCCAAAGCTGGGATAGTATAGTCAAACTACACTATCCCATTAATTTTTCCGGATGATAACATTTCTAATTACTATCACCATTTGGTACTAATCAATGTATGAATAGCTTTACTTATTTTGATGAGTCCCACTCCCCAAAACAGTTTTTTATTATTTCAAACCTGAACAAAGGCGACACGTGCGCGATGTTGCCGAAGGGTCGTTTTCGTCGGTGGTTGATTATTGTACGATGTTACAAAGCGTTTCCTCATTCACATGACACGTTTCACTGTCATCCTATGTTTTTTTGCAGACCTCTTTTGTTTTCAACTTTTCTCTTATTTTGTTTATTTTATTTAAAAAGTGCAACTTGTTGAGTGCGTCTCACCTCTATGACGATCCTTCTTTTCTTTCTCATGCTATTGGGACCACGTGACGTGTCTCATGCTTCTCTTTCTCGAAGACTTCAACAGGTTCAATGAAATCACGTGTCTCATTGTGTCTTAATCAATCAAAAAATAGTAATTAATTATAAAGACAAATCATAAATATATAATTAACTTGAGATATAAAGATAAACAAAAATTTAGGACATGTAATATTTATTTCAACGGGTCACCCACAACCCCAATTATAGGTTCACCAGTCACTACCATTACTTATTTATTCCCCATTTGTCTTCATTTTCTTTTACTATCAAAATGAAAATCAATTATCATCGTAATAAAAATGAAAATAATTTAAGGTTCTTTGTATCAATATTAGAATTAGATATTGCATGTGGCTTATATCCAAGTTAAAGGAAAAGTTATGAGCCACTTATGTGCTTATCTCTTGTTGGGTACATAAGGAAAGGGACCATTAACAAGACAACTACTATAATATTTGCATTGGATGTGTAATGTGTTTCACATAGACGCATAACTTATTAACATCTTCTTTGGGCAAGTGTACAAGTTTATGATAATAAAGATTCAATCATAGTCAAATATTAGTCGGTTTGAGTATTAATTATATCAACAAAAATTATTACAGATGGTAAGATGATAACGACTCAAATAATAATTAATAAGATAAAGATAAATTACACACAAGAATCAAATAAATAAAAGTAACTACTAACGTACATTGGTTCAAGTGGTACATGCTTGATTCCCCTTAAGCAAGAATC
>NW_017728708.1:0-567 GCF_001865875.1 Lupinus angustifolius
TGAACCTCTTGGGTAAAAGGCTCTTGAAATGATCTATCTTGGTTGGTGTATGGCCTAGGCTCACGGATGAGTTAAGCCCTTGAGTTATGTAGCGGAAATAACTTGTGTTTTGGATAAAAGAAGATGGAAAAGAGATGAGGTGAGGCGCCACAAACAATTCAGTTGTTTGATAAGCCAAGTGATGCTCGCCACAAGAACTTGGTTCTTGATAAGAACTTTTAATCTTGGTTCAGCCAAGAAGGTTTGGAGAATACTCTCACAAGGATATAATCCTCTTTGATTCACAAAGGAATACAATTTAGTTTGACTCAAAGTTGTTTATTCCTCAACATAGAACATTACATATATAGGCAAGCCATCAAGGCTCCCTCGGTTTGGACACTAAGAGTGCATGCCTTGCATGTTTACATTGGATTCTAAATAAGCAATGAATCTACTCCTAATCCAGACTAAATTCCAGTAGGAAAAGACTTGGCACATGTGCCTTATTACAATTGAAAACAAACTTAATGACTAGGCCAATTGACTTTCAATGCCACGGTTTGGATGAGCATGGGATTCCCCTCA
>NW_017728708.1:667-1254 GCF_001865875.1 Lupinus angustifolius
ACTCATGTGCATAAAGCACCTTTAATGCACCAATAAAGGCTCAAACGGCCATATGCAATTTCCACACGAGCAACTATGCTCCAACGGCCTTAGAAATGACTTAGGATGCCTCAGAATGAATTATGCTCAGGTGGTTTTAGCTCCAACGGTCCAGACATAGCCTTAAAGCTCCATAAATGCTCCTTTAAGCCTCTCCACGGTCATCTTGAAGATTCCCTCGAGCAAATGTCTTCCAACGGCCATATTAGACTCTAATTACCTGCCAAATAATATTAGACAATGTTAGAATAAGTTTGGTTCACGAAAATATTAAGTTGGTACAAGCATTAAAGTGTCTGGTCAATTTTTATGGGCAGATTTATCACAACTAGGCTTAAATTAATTAAACTAAGTATTAGGCAAAAGTTAGCCCACACGTTTATTATATCAATGAGGATGAGGATAGGATGGGGATGAGGAAGAGGATGAGGATGAGGAAAGGATGGGGATGAGGAAGAGGATGAGGATGAGGATAGGATCGGGATGAGGAAGAGGATGAGGATGAGGATGAGGATAGGATGAGGACGAGAATGAGGATGAGGATAGGA
>NW_017728709.1:0-230 GCF_001865875.1 Lupinus angustifolius
TTATGTCTCAAGGTTTATATTACTTTATATATATCTTTTTTTATTGGCTAGAAAATTAAAATAACAAATAAATATATTAACTTTTTATTTTCTATTAAATAATAATATAATAATACATGAAGTTATACATATTTTTAGACAGAAGATGTGCTACATAAGTATTCACATTGCTTGACACTTTTATTTTTATTGTTCTCTTAAATCTTTCACCTTATTTTGTAGCAAGTTTG
>NW_017728709.1:330-1254 GCF_001865875.1 Lupinus angustifolius
TTTAAGATTTTTGAGCTTTTGAGCTAAGATGAACATTGGGCAGCCAAAGACTCTTTTTCTCCAAGGATCAGCTATGGTTCTTTTGTAGTCCTCATGGAGAGTCCACATTTTGTGGAATTTGAACTGAGATAACCTCTGCTGATTGAACAATTCAGAGCACAATAATAGAGGATGATGATCAGAAGAGATCCTTGGTAGGGTGCAGTAAGAGATTTGAGACCAAGCCGAAATCCAGTCTTCATTACAAAGACTTCTATCTAACCTTTTATTAGTTAGAGATAGACCCCTTCTCCTATTAGACCAGATGAAAGGATTACCTGTAGTTGGTAAGTGGATAAGGTCTGACCCATCAGAAAAAGCTTTGAATTCTCTGGGAGGAAGCCTAACAGGCAATCTAGAACCTTTGCATTCATGAGAACCCAAAATTACATTAAAGTCTCCAATACAACACCAAGGGCCAGGATGAGTATGAATTAGAGATTGTAAATCAAACCAAAGAGACCTTCTTTGATTGTAATTCGTGTGAGCATATATAGCACTTAAGTTGAGATCAATGCCCTCAATATTAATAGCTATAGAGATCTACTGGTCTGAGTTGGAGATGATCACAGGATCCAACCCAACCTTACATAACCCCCAAATATTGGATAGCTGGTCTTGTCTTTTATTAATAGCAAAAAGCTTCAGATTTAACTCCCTCCAGAATTTGGAGTTAATTGAATCAGCAGAAATCCAAGGTTCTGCTAAGAAAACCAAGTCAGGATTGTGAGAATTACAAAAT
The DNA here is from genome assembly GCF_001865875.1 of Lupinus angustifolius. Lineage (NCBI taxonomy): Eukaryota > Viridiplantae > Streptophyta > Magnoliopsida > Fabales > Fabaceae > Lupinus > Lupinus angustifolius. The sequence goes on from NW_017728709.1 coordinate 1,112, forward strand.
TTCTTTAAAACTAACCTTGTGTTAAGGTTTCCAAAGCCTCTACAATTCCAGTAGTGAACACTGTTTGAATGCCCGCCCCTTAGGGTGAAATGAACTCGGTCATTGTTGTCCTTTTTCTTCAATTTTTTCTTCTGAGATTTGCT
>NW_017728710.1:0-254 GCF_001865875.1 Lupinus angustifolius
AGGTTTCTCTTTCGTTTTTTCGTTCACTATGTGTAGTGGAACGAATGGTCCAATTTCCATTGAATCCCAAATTTTCATATCGATGGCGTCAACAAAAATCCTCATTCGGATTTTCTAGTAGGCGTACCCCTCGCCACTGAAAATCAGAGGGCAATCAATGGATGCGCCATAGTTGCTAAACGGGTTAGAAGAGCCCATGGTAAAAGTCTCTAGGATCAATGATCTAAGCGGCTAAGCTAGCACGGTCGTACTAG
>NW_017728710.1:354-1251 GCF_001865875.1 Lupinus angustifolius
GATTAATGATAGACTTAATCAATTAAATCATCTACTCTTAATTGATTAACTACTCAACTTAATCGATTAATTCGATCTGCTAATAATTGATTATCTAATCACTTAATCCATTAATTGGTTCAATTATAGTGTAAACAAAATTCTTTCGATCATCCAAGATTACCAAGATTCAACCAAACCTACATGCAATTATACAGACAATTAAGAACACTAAATGCATAATACAAATATGCAATTATCACATAATTATATGCATGTCAAGTTACGTAAATCAAGTAATGTGGAAATGTAAAAAGATTAGGGAAAGAAGAATAAGACTCGATTTTTATCGTGGTTCGTTTGCTGTCCACTGCAAACTACATTCAGACCTCCCCTTCTAATCTTCGGAGATTTTGTCTTCACTATAGAATCTTCAATGTTTCTTACAAACACAATTCCAATACAGGAATCAAGACGGTCCTTTCTTGGATCATAAACTCCCACTTCGGTTTGACTATAATGCTCGCCTACTAGGATACGTCACCGTTCGCGACTCTCGCCCCAGCCAAAGTATCATTTACAACCAAGACCTCTTGCTTCTCACAAAGACACCTACCTAACCATGGCTAGGGTTTTCCAAAACCTATACTCTTTCTTTGGTGATACAACACACCAAGAGAATGTGTTATTGACTAAGTCTAACAAAAAATTCTTCAAGTTACATATGCACCTCAATATGCAGATTTTACAATCTTCTACAAATCTAAGAACTCCTAAAAGATCTCACAAATACAGAAATACAATGCGTGAGATGCAGGTTTCTTTTTCAGAGATTTGACAATGAAAGTTCAACGGGTATCTTTAAAGATTCATCCTTTTCTTTTCTTGAAAGAACACTTAGAAAATCTTTCCTAAAGA
>NW_017728711.1:0-1248 GCF_001865875.1 Lupinus angustifolius
CGTTACCAAATCTCTTGTGTTATTCTATTGTCTCTATACTCTTTATTATCTGATTGTTCACTTGTTTCTAACAATATGAAAGATATATACTGAGATTTTTGTGTGGATACAAATGCCCCAAAGTTGAGCTCATGCCACTGTCATTGATTAAAAATATATAAATTGTAATTAAACTTCAAAACGTGCATAGATAGACATATATACTTATTATATGCATTGACATATAAATAGATATGAGTATAGTTAAACATTGTATTTTTTATAGGTAAATATTAATATTTGTTATAGATAAGATTCAAACCTATAATATTTTTTACTATATTTCTTAAACTCTTCCCCCTTTTCACGAAAATATCTTTTAACTCCAGTTAAGCAACATATATACCTGTCTCAACCCATTATTATCCTAAAGTTAAGATCTATACTCAATAGTGCATGTGTATGGGTACGATGTTCTTATCTGTCACCATTTTAAAACAAACTGTGCTACTTTACACCTAAACATCCAACAACGAATAAAAATAATGCGTATCTTTTTATATAATGATAAATTTTTTGTTGTGTTTTTTCTTTTTACCAACAAGTGTTTCTTAACACTTTACTTTATTTATATATATATATATATATATATATATATATAAATAAAGTAAAGTGTTAAGAAACACTTGTTGGTAAAAAGAAAAAACACAACAAAAAATTTATCATTATATAAAAAGATACGCATTATTTTTATTCGTTGTTGGATGTTTAGGTGTAAAGTAGCACAGTTTGTTTTAAAATGGTGACAGATAAGAACATCGTACCCATACACATGCACTATTGAGTATAGATCTTAACTTTAGGATAATAATGGGTTGAGACAGGTATATATGTTGCTTAACTGGAGTTAAAAGATATTTTCGTGAAAAGGGGGAAGAGTTTAAGAAATATAGTAAAAAATATTATAGGTTTGAATCTTATCTATAACAAATATTAATATTTACCTATAAAAAATACAATGTTTAACTATACTCATATCTATTTATATGTCAATGCATATAATAAGTATATATGTCTATCTATGCACGTTTTGAAGTTTAATTACAATTTATATATTTTTAATCAATGACAGTGGCATGAGCTCAACTTTGGGGCATTTGTATCCACACAAAAATCTCAGTATATATCTTTCATATTGTTAGAAACAAGTGAACAATCAGATAATAAAGAGTATAGAGACAATAGAATAACACAAGAGATTTGGTAACG
>NW_017728712.1:0-321 GCF_001865875.1 Lupinus angustifolius
ATTATGTTGAATTACGATAATTATGCTCTAAAACTTCCTCTTATTAGCGAATATAGATCTCCTTGTGTTGAAAACAAAATGTGAAGCAATACTCATGCTTAACCACCATAGGCAGAAGTAACTTCATCCAAAGCTTAATCATCTATCTTGACAGAAGCTTAACCAACTAAACCAACCATAATGGATAAAAGAGAGAGAAAAAATGGATCTTAATCTTGATTCTAATATTTTTCTACAATGAAGAAAAATACACACTTTAATAATGTTGTGCATTTAATGATAGAGAAGACTAAAGAAAATAGAGTAGTATAGGAAATAAAT
>NW_017728712.1:421-1248 GCF_001865875.1 Lupinus angustifolius
GGGGTAAATGATACATTGTTGTACCAGTAAACATCAAGGGTTAAAAATTTCATTCCTTGCAAAAGAGTAAATTTCACATTTATGACTATGCTTGCCACACGTAGACTTCCATTGACGAATATCTTGTCCCATTTATGTAGAAGTAGTTGTTCACACACATTTGTTCCACCCTCAATCATCTTGACAACATTAGAAATCATCTTGACAACATTAGAATCTAAGTATTGAGGAATGCTATTTGCATGAATGTTAGAGCATTTGGGAGCTTGCTCTGAAGGTTTTATCACTACAACATTTCCAGCAGATATTTCCCCAATTAATTGATCCAATTATAGCTTGATAGGGAAGTTCCAAGCAGAAAATATGAGAACCACGCCAAGTGGTTCAGCCAACACAACTCCTTTGGCTAGGAAGAAAAGAAAAGGTTTACGACTCTACCAATTTATCTAGAATGAGAAATATCCAAAGGATCTAAACCAGCCACATATGAAGAAGAAATATCCTTAGTCCATTCACCTTTCTTGAAATCAAAACCTTTCTTGAAATAGTAATGATAAAACTTTGAATGTATCTTACTTTATCTTTCTTGACGTATTACTCTTATTTTTCTTGAAGTATTTGAAGATTGCAGAATTCATATACCATTTGAGAATTCATGAGTAGAAGAGAATGGCGAACGTAAATAGGCATACTGAAATTTCATGATCATGGGTCACCTTCCTCATCTTCATGTACGTTTCTTGCATCTTTTGGAGTAATAAGTTTCAATACGAATAAGTACCTCTTGGATTAGAAGACATAGCATATTAGGTGAGGAAAAGAAAGGT
>NW_017728713.1:0-240 GCF_001865875.1 Lupinus angustifolius
CATACACAACTTTCACCATACACAAAATAGTGGTGCAAGAAGTTCGGTGAAATTAATTACAAATTGGCATAACATATGTTCCATCAACCAAAATAATACCAGTAAACACACAAAAGCCTAACTGGTATGAAATTTCAGAAAATCAAAAAAACCAAAATGAAACAACATTTGGTGATGACTTGATAACATCCAAAACAAATGAACATAAGTACAATGTTCTGAAAGTGCAATCAATCTTTC
>NW_017728713.1:340-1246 GCF_001865875.1 Lupinus angustifolius
ATCCCAACCTCTTAAGTGGAGTGAGATATGCTAAACAGTCAGGATCATAATCAGAAGTTGCTGAGAGTGATTGCTATATTAAAAAACATGTAATGTCATATTAGTGGAGTTTTGGAACAAATATGGTAGAAGAGAATGATAAAATAACAATAGACATTGAGCTTACACATTCAAAACCATCATCTTCTTTAAAAGCTGGACCCACAGACTTCCCCTTTTCCAAAGCACTAAGGTCCTGTACATATAGGTACATATCGAGTAAAAAGAAAAGGAAAATAATTAGTTTTATAGAATCTCAGTTGAGTTCAATTGTAATTTACCTCCATGTGCATATTCTAAATTTTCTTGTGAAATTTAGAAGTTATTGGTTATAACTTCGTACCTATGTGAAAATATTACCTACTAAGTATTCTGCATATAGTACCTACTATTCTACATACATTTGCTTCTTTCACTGCATTTTGTTCTATCAAGCCTTCACATTTTGTAGCATATTGTTGTGGGAGTTACTACTACTTGTACATTTAAGACTTAGAACTACTTGCATTTAATTAAGATTCACATATAAATGCTATTCATTAGAGTTTTCTATATTACTTTTGTGTTTTCTATATTATTGAATGATGTATATCATTCTTATAGGAAATGTTAAATAACGACATTTCAAAAGTTGTTAATCATACTTGATCAGGTGTAATCCTCTCTAATAAGCAAGCAATAAGTTGTGAATCTTCTGAGACTTGAATGACAGAACAACGTTTGTAGGTTGGTTGGAGTTTGACCTTGAAGGCTAGTGATTTGGTCACAAGATCATCCACAGCTTGAGGAATAGACAATGGATTAAATTCACCCTCCTAGATCAAAAAAAAACTTTAATGAATAAAAAATGCAGTACTTTCATTTCCT
>NW_017728714.1:0-1245 GCF_001865875.1 Lupinus angustifolius
GTGCACTTGTTCAATTATTTCAACAAATGGTCAATTAATTATATTCCCAACATTAATAGATTAATTACAGTTTGAGCTCACTTTGTATCTCTTCATACTTTTGACCAAAATTTCATTTAGTTTGTCTTTTTGATAATGTCAAAAGGGGGAGAAAGGTTGTTTCTTTATGTTTAATGTGTGCAGGTTGTAAATAATATCAAGATTTCATTGTCTAGCTATGCGCTTTAACTTTGAAATCAACAACCATGCATTTTGTGATCATCTTCAAGGTTTGCATCAAAAGAAATTTGGTGTTGAGTTTGTCATCATCAAAAAGTGGGAGATTGAAAGTGCAATGTGTCAAGAGTGCACTTATCTTTGCCTATGTTTTGATGAAGACAAAGGACTTAGTGAAAGCTTAAAGACAACTCAACAAATCAACATGCCAAAGAATCAAGAGCTTCATGTCTAGACTAAAGTCGTAGATGTGTCTTAGTTATTGAGTCTAGGTTAAGTAAACCTAGATGCAAATCTCACAAAGTCTAAAAACTATCATATCATGAGACATGCGATCTAGTTTATTATATGTTCATGCATTAATCCTATACGTTATTTGTATATTTTAGGCATAACATAAAGGTTAAACATGTATAGTTGATAAGCATAACATATAGGTAGTTTACCAATTAACATCATAACTGAAAATATGCTAGATAATTGATTAAGTAAAGCTTTAATCGATTAACAGGAAACATAATCGACTAACTGGGTGAAAAACAACTTTTCTATATAAACTATTTCTTTAACATATTTCATATACGATTTTATACAATCATACATTCATATTAGAATTGCTAAATTGCGTATTTTCATGTTCATGTATGCTATATAGGAAGAGGGAATTGCATGTGAGATTAGAGTGAGATAGTATCATGCTTAGGATTAACATTTTATCCATTGCATATTATCAAAGTGTTCTTCATCCTATCTTGTTCTTGCAGGATTCTTTCACTATTGTTTAGAGATCTATTAAGGGTTGAAATTACATGTTCTTCATGATTTTCTTCTTATACATATTCATAGTAATTGTGAGATTTGCATAGGTTTATAGCTTGTTCTTTCTTGTTATATTTGAGCTACTTTAGTGCTTCACATTACTTTGTTCTTTGTTTTGTTTGTGTAACAACGAAAGTCGTCTCTTGGTGTCGTACCAACAAAGAGATCGGAGAGTCTTCACCAAGACTTGGAGGTCTTGAGTTTAGAGCA
>NW_017728715.1:0-1239 GCF_001865875.1 Lupinus angustifolius
ATACTAAATTAATCTGAACAGATTATCTTATTCACTCTATTTGTTGTCCATTATGTCAATTTAAAAATTATTTGTTTCCATTGGGGTGAAAATGAGTCGACTTGAGTTTAGTTCAACACAACTCGTTTCCATTGTTTTCATCTTACTCTACCAATCACTTTTAACTAAGATAGGAGATAGTTTAGAGGGACCTACCCATCTTATTTATTAATGATCTGTATTGTGTGAGATGAGAAAAATAATAGAAGTTACGATTTAGGTTTTTTGTTGTAGAGAATTGAAAGTGATTTGATGCCATACTTTTGTTTTCTGAGGCTTATTCTTCCTAGTTAATGTTGAAGTAAGAAGCCAATGCATCATGAGAATTTTTATTAGATGAAAAATGTAGAGTGGTGTTTCCTTGGATTATTTTTTATTTACATATTCAATGAAAATAGAAAATAAAGATGAAAATCTGCGTCGTTATTTCCATTACTTGATATTCCAACAAATGTTAGTTTCAATTCCAGAAATCTTGGAAATGAAAAAACGTTGTATGTAGTCTTTCCAAGAATTATGCGGTGGAATTTTAGAAATTTTTAACTCAATTTTTTCATTTCAAATGACTTATTCTCTCTCCGCTTTAATGAAAATGTCAAAATCTAGAATGGCTCGACTTTCATGTCACATAGTACTTAATCTCGTTGTTTTCCTTCCATCTATGCTACTGGTATTTATCCATATATTAATTGGCATGAAATTTGATGTTATGCCTGCACTTATAGATTTGGGTGTCATAGTGTTGGACTAGACCACGACCAGGGATCCTCCAACGCTAATGAGTTCTGTTATTATCGGGGTATGGAAAAAGTAGAGAGGCACAAGTGAAACACTATGTCTTCAACCATAACCTTAAGATATTAGTTCCATTGGCCATTTCTATTTATAAACTCTTTTGTTCATCTCCTCATATCCAATGTGATAATTCACAGTTGAATAAACCCAACAATCTCCTCCTTAACTATGGATACCACACACTTACTAGTCTACTCTCCCTTAAGTCCACCATGATATCCTAGTGTTAGGACCTGATACCAATTGTTGGGAACAAACGAGTAATCAAATAGTAAAATAGAATAGAGATAAGAGAATAACACAATAAATTTGGTAACAAGGTTCGACCAATTGTGTCTATGCCCCCTGCTACATTGAGAAGCTACCACTATATATTAGATAATTAGGTTTTGTGTTTAGCTATTT
>NW_017728716.1:0-1235 GCF_001865875.1 Lupinus angustifolius
ATTCCTCAATATACATGTTCAATAATCATAACACTTTGCAACTTGATTTATAGGCAACTTGGAGACTACAAAGATTATGTGGCTAATAAATCCGCGCCTGAAGGATGTATAGCTGAAGCATATATTGCGCACGAGTGCGTCACCTACATGAAGTTGTATTTAGGAGCGTTGAAGGAAACAGACGAAGCCATGCCGGTAGATGTACCGAAGTTCAATCTTTCCCTGAATTCCTCAATCCAATTTTTATATATACATGTTCAATAATCATAACACTTTGTAACTTGATTTATAGGCAACTTGGAGACTACAAAGATTATGTGGCTAATAAATCCGCGCCTGAAGGATGTATAGCTGAAGCATATATTGCGCACGAGTGCGTCACCTACATGAAGTTGTATTTAGGAGCGTTGAAGGAAACAGACGAAGCCATGCCGGTAGATGTACCGAAGTTCACTCTTTCCATACTCTCCAGTGATGTTGAAGTTTATGGAATTTTGCCAGACTCCTACAAGTTGCAACCACATGAGCTAGTCATTGCCCACTGGTGGGTATTGATTAACTGTCCAGAAGTTGAATACTGGAAAGACATCCATCTATATTGTCCAGACATTCAAGGTGATCTCGAGTACCACAACAGGGAGTTCGCAAATTATTTTGGCGGCTGGGTACGTAATTCAATATTTCTGTACGTATTTATGTTTATTGCATAATTATCTATATTTACAATGTTAAATTGTTGGTTGCAGATGAACCATATTCAATTTGATGGTCACCCAAATTGGTCGCACGAACTAAGACTTCTAGCGATGAAGCCGATAATGTCAAGAGTTTATCCGATGTGCAAGGTGAATGGCGTGCAATTTATATGTGAACAGAGAGACAGCAGACGGAGAACACAGAATTCTGGGGTGATGGCGCATGGTGGGCGGAATGGAGTTGACTATTACGGTGTTCTTGATTCAGTGGTGGAACTCGTTTACGGTGAAGGCATGACAGTGCACCTCTTCAAGTGTAGATGGTTTGATACTAGCCCGCAGAGCATGAAGACCGATCAGTACGGAATATTATCGGTGAACACTGCTACAAGTTCTTACGAAGATGACCCGTTCGTTTTTGCCACATCGGTAAAACAAGTGTTTTATCTTGATGACCTTGCTAAGGGTGACGCGTGGAAAGTAGTCAACCTTGTGCACCCTCGAAACATTTACCGGGCGGCTACACTTGGAGAGGCCGAA
>NW_017728717.1:0-1232 GCF_001865875.1 Lupinus angustifolius
TTAGAAGAACAAACATTTATTGAAAGTCTACTCAAACTTTGTCTAGGACCTTGGATATCAATTTTGTTTATGGAGTACATTGAATTTGAAAAAGAAAGAAAATGAGAAAGAGGAGAAACATAACATATTGTAAAAGCTCAGAGTCAATGGAAAAATGATANGACCTTGGATATCAATTTTGTTTATGGAGTAAATTGAATTTTAAAAAGAAAGAAAATGAGAAAGAGGAGAAACATAACATATTTTAAAAGCTCAGAGTCAATGGAAAAATGATACTCAGTTTAAGAAAACAATCAGTGATACTAAAACTGTAGTCTTTTTGAGATTTTAGATGATAGGGTATGTGGTTGTTGAGATCTTTTAAGAGATAATTAAAATTATAATCTATGGATGAATAAGAACAAAACATAATAGAGAGAGCCCTCAGCCTAAAGAGTTATTTGTTTCTATCTATCTACTTTTTTCTTTTTCTCTAATTGTTTCTCTCTTTCTTTCTTTCAGAATTTAGATGTAAAGACCGCTAGAGAAGAGTGGTTTATGAAGGAAATAAACAATAAAAAATTAGGGTAAGAGGAAGATTGTGAGTGGGGTGAGGATGGAGGGGTGTGTATGGCAAAAAAACTAACATATGGAAATATACGTAACGGTTACCCACATAAATTTGACTATAATCATAAATTTATCATATAAATATTATATTATTCGTCTAATAATTATTTTTACATACAAATTATTAGAAAGTACATAAATATATAATAAAAATTAAATATTTATTAGGTATCCGCAAATACCCGCTACTTGCATATGTACTTGCAAATATTATGGGTTTGGCAATTGGAAAGCACTACTCGTGCTCGTTGTCATCTCTATGTGTGTGAAGTGTTGTTCATCTATATATTTATTTTTCTTAAAAATGGTGTTGTTTTTGTTATAAAAGTAAAAAAAAAATTACATGTCATAAAGTTATGTTAATTGTGTAGCTGACAGATATATATTGAAATTGTGGGCGAGAGAGATCTCGCTTGGGCGATAATACTTTCGCTTAGGTGAGGAAAGCTTCAGTCTATTTGAGATTTAAAGATGAATTGTCGCTTGGGCGACTTGTCCTCGCTTGAGCGAAGGGTCATCGCTTGGGCGAGAGATAGTGATTGTGTTTGACTATTTGAATTGATTGTTTGAGTATGTAGTAACCCTAGTATGAGTATGTAATATAAACTACTTTGGTATAACAC
>NW_017728718.1:0-1232 GCF_001865875.1 Lupinus angustifolius
AATGTGAGACTTCACACTTGAATAAACCCAACAACGATAAGGGAGTTATAATTAGAGGTGAGGCACCCTCTAGATTAAGAAAGAATATTAGATAGGGGTGACGAATCCTCTATCTAGGATATAGTAATCGTTTTGGGATACATAGAATTAGGAGATTGTGGGGAATTAACCAGGGCGAAGCTGGTGAAGAAAGACATGAATGTCTTTATTGATCTATTTGTATCCAAACAATATCTCAATAGTGAAAATCCACATCAATCGAGACACTAGACATAACGTCATTCTTGACATCAACAAATATAAAATCATTGGCGTCAAATCTTCTTACTCTCTATACTTTTTAATTTCAACATTGATATTTGATAATCAATTGTTTTGCACATAATTGGATAGATTTTTAATTTCAATTTTTTTTGTCATTATTAAATTATTAAGCCATTCTTGATCTTAATAGAGTTTTCTGGATGGAATGAGGAGTGCTTGCATTTGATCCATCAGATTTTTCACAACCAATTTACCCTTGGAAGTACTAGCTTCTAGAGCATCCTTTTTCTCTAATTCTGAATCAGGGATATTAGAGACATAATACTCAGCTCGTGGATTACATTTCCAATACCAATTTCAATCACCCCGATGCTCTATGTTCGTCTTGTTCAGAGTTTGTTATTCCATTTTCCTTGTTTTCTAAGATGTTAGGACGCTAACTTGAGAAACCACATTTATCCTGAAGTTGTCAGTGAAGCGTGGTACAAAGATGGAATAAGGTAACCTCACATTTTCGTCATTCCTCCTAGCCACCATATATTCTTGAATAACTTGTAGCTAGTGAATAAGAAATTCATTCTTGATTATGTACATGTACTTCAAGTTGGGATGCTAGGTTTGGCACTATTGTGAGTCTTTAAAATCAACATGTAGATAATGTTACAGTGGATTAGTTTGTCATCAACTTTCATATGATTAGACATTAAGGTATTACATTCAATATGCATTAAATGATTGTACAAACAAGACTTATAAACTAGTAAATGATCAAAACTAATTCTCGTTTCTATAATCATTAAGCATAATGTCATCGAAGGTTAACTCACCCACTGTCTCAAAATATCACAAGAGTAACATAGAAATTTTCTGTTTTAGTTAAGTTAGCATAAAACTCCTTCACTAAGAGGGGGTGAATTAGTTGACTTAAAATTATGGTCACTTTTTCTGCAAAATCAAGAGTTAAAGTG
>NW_017728719.1:0-387 GCF_001865875.1 Lupinus angustifolius
TTCCATTTCATCGAGAACAAGAGCTGGACCACTAAATATTTTATCCGTTTTAAAATATTGATTAAAGTTCATATTTTTTTGGCTATGATTTATGTTCATATTAAACATTCATGATGGAAATAGATGCTAAAAGGAACGGATCTCTTCATGACTTCTTTGGAATTGAAACAAATAACATCATAATTTATGTAAAAAAAATTGAATTCTTTTGAAACGAAAATTGTGTTCAAACATTTATGATTTCAATTAAATTCTATTTTCATAGCTTTCATTTTAAAAAAAACGTGGTGTTATAACCATTAGTGGTGTGATTTGATTCTTGGATCTTTGGCATAATATTATTGGATATTTAAGAAGTATATTCATCATTTTAAAGTAAGCTAACAT
>NW_017728719.1:487-1231 GCF_001865875.1 Lupinus angustifolius
AAATTATATATATATTATACTAATATTAATGTTCAAGTATTTACAAAGAATACGATAAATAATTTTGTTTACATCATTTTTGTGGCTTGGGGGTAATCCATGCTTTAAAATTATAAACAGAGATAGTGATCATGTGTTTGTTCCTCCATAACAGCACTTTGGTAAAAAATAAGTCAATTTCATTAAAAATTATTATTTCAAAAAAACATTGGTCAGTATAACTGATACAGTTTAAATAAAAATTGACCAAAATAATCAATTTTGACTTATATAATTACATGACTAATATAATTAATGTATTTTACTGGTATATGGACTGGACCATTTGAACCCATCGGTACCATTTTCAGAACACTAATTTTCTACCCTCCCCCTAAAGGCTATATTTCAACCTTCCCTTGCACTCAAAAGTACCTAATCCTTGATTTTGATAAATATGTTTTGAGTCATGGATTTATTTCATATTTTGTAGTGATTTGATCTCTGAATAGGAAAATCTTAGGTAAAAGAATTTTTCCCTCTTGATTTGATGTGTGTGGTTGTCACTTCCAACAAATATTGGTCCTATGAATCGAATATTTAACCTTTTTGATATTTCTCTTCATTTCTTTATGTATTTTTTATATCCTAAATTTATTCATTGGGCATTTATTTATTAACAAAAAAGCGTAAACAAGCATGAGAGAAATACAGTAGGTATATGAATAAGTAAATAATTTAATATAAATGATTATTCCTTCTATT
>NW_017728720.1:0-383 GCF_001865875.1 Lupinus angustifolius
TGATGTTATAGAGCGGAGGAGAGATACTCCAGATCATGGCTTCTTAGGTGGTACGAATTGTGATATATTGCTTAGCTTGTGCTAGGTGTTCTAGCTTTTTTATATAATGATTTTTTGGGTATTAGAGACTGTTTGGATGTTGTTTTCTACGATGTTTTGCATGATGGGAAATGGTTGAGTGTTGTAATTTTTTTTGGTTTGAGAGGATAAAACTTAATATTTTTTACTATTTTCAGGGGTATCTTTGGTTTGAGAGGATACACCTTTCAAAATATATATTTTTCTATTTTTCGGGAGTCTTTTGGAGAAAGGTTCTTTTGAGAGAGGTTCTTTGAAAGAATGATGGCTCCCTATCCCATATGCTCATATGTCTATTTATAGCA
>NW_017728720.1:483-756 GCF_001865875.1 Lupinus angustifolius
AATATGTGCAAATTGGATAGAATCTCCCAATTAATCTTTTGGAGAAACTTAAGGAAAAAAAATTAATTTTGTGTCTACAAATGCAACATAATCAAATTGATATCAAATTGGGTTGATATGATTTGATTTGCTTATTCTCAAATTGCAACCTTATTTTACTTGATTCCAAATTCCTAAGGATTTATTTTTTATCAAATCAAATCTCTAAAGATTAAATTTTCTAATCATAATGATTTATGCAAGTCAATCAGATTGATATGAAATTTTCCAATC
>NW_017728720.1:856-1231 GCF_001865875.1 Lupinus angustifolius
AGTCAATCTCCAAAGATTCTATTTTTTTAATCATAAAAATGTTTTGTCAAAATTTCATTTTTAAAGAATTAAATTTTTTTTGGACCGCACATATTTCGGTGTTCACAGTTGTCCCTCTTTACTTGTTGCTTATCAGATAACTAGCAAAGTGAGATTTGAGAAATATCATGTTAAGTAACTAGTAAAGAAAAGAACACTAATTTTGTTAAGGTCAAAAAAGAAAAAATATATTCATACCTTGGATGAAGGGGAACCATTTGGTGAAGCATCTCCAAAATCTGCTATGGTAGATCAATGATTTGTTGAGACTGTTCCCTTGCTTGCCATGACGAACCAAAAAGTTGTTGAGATAGTTCCCGCACTTTCCATGATGGA
>NW_017728721.1:0-1219 GCF_001865875.1 Lupinus angustifolius
AAAATCATCAAGCTTTTGCATGGTGGGTCACAATTTTGGGTTATAAAAAATATTTGGTGAGACATGCCTATTTTGGCATCATTTTATTAGAGAGACGCATAAACAACCATTAGAGATGAGCATAGTTATATGCTCACATGAATTTTGTTTTAATATATCTTGTACACAATTGTATAAACTAAACTAATTTAATAGTTTGCAATGTAACATTATTGTTTTTATGTATATGTTGTAGCTTTATTGTGCTCCAGGTTCCTCACATAAGATACTGTTAACGGAATCAAACTACAATAATGGAACATGCATGAGCAACAATCACAATGCAAGAGTAATCATGATCAATTTAGGCACCATTTCTAGCTTTTTTTAAATAGTGCTAAAGTTCATGGTGGTTAAATGCCAATTATTAATTTATTGTTATATGAAACCATTACTTTACATGCAATGGAGAAAGTCCTTTTGAGAAGCTCCAATTCCTTAGGCAATGAACAATTTTGGTTATGTTAAGCAACTCTCATGGTGAAACAAACTCTTTCAAGCTCCATCATTTGAACAATACAAGTTCCCAACTTTCTCTTATAATATATGAAACTATCTTTATCTCACTTTTTATTCTTTTTATATTTATACGCATTTCAAAAATGATGGTTTGATTTTAAATTATGGTTGATTTAATCAGCTGCTACTTATGCTTGTTTGTTTTGGAAACTTCCAAACAGAACCATCTCAAAGAAAAGAATAATCTGATGGCATCGTAAAATAAGAATAACCCTAATTTAAGTTTGAGTTTTTATTCTAAGTTGGAGAACCAAAGTAACAAACTAGTAATCATGTGGTGCAAGGTATCTTCAGTAATTACTCTTATACACAACTTGAAATAAACAAATTTGAAGTAAACTATTGAGGGAACTTAAACACTTAATATTATATTTTTAAAACTTCAAATCCAGATGAATGCCTTATTATTAAGAGTGAGTGTATATATTTTGAATAGTGTTAGTCTTACATCTAAAGAGTGTGTGATTCTACTCTAAGACAAATAGAAAGGGGGGAAACTAATTTAATCATTACAATATGGTTATTTTGCACTCCAACTATTTCAGAATTTTTAAATAAAATCCTAAATTTAAAATTTATAATTAAATCTCTGAAGTTTAAAATCATTAATAATTGGGTTCATGAAATTTAAATTTTTTATTGGATTGTTGAACTTAAAATC
>NW_017728722.1:0-526 GCF_001865875.1 Lupinus angustifolius
ATATGAACAACTACCCCGCTATGAAAGAGATGTTGTCTTGGTAAGTGGACTACTCATTTAAACTTTTACTTACACTTTCACTTTCCAAGTTGTTTAGTAATTAAGTACATTTTCTGTTGTTTAGTGCGGTGAGAGTTTATAGAAGTTGTAATCGTGCTAGAAACAAGATACCCAATCCCAAAATCAAGTGAACTCGTATAAAGGTATTGACACAAATCATCTCAAACAATTATATGTGTAATGACCAACTAATTTTATACTTATATGTTTACTTCATTTTAATTGTAGACCCCTTGTCAAAGAAACCATGTAGATTGTGGCTATTACGTGTTGAAATTAATGAAAGAGATCATTCAGCAATGGCCAACTAATGCAATCAAGATTGATGGCAAATCATATACAGATGATGAAGTCAACCAAATTACAGAATAATGGTCAAACTTTTTACTTATTTTTGTTGACAAATCATAGCTAAATGTATATTAGATTATTTTTGCACAGATTGTAGCTTAGGGAATTCAATGTA
>NW_017728722.1:626-895 GCF_001865875.1 Lupinus angustifolius
GAATGTCGTAATGTAATTACTAATTTGAATTTCATTAAAAAGATGAATTTGTAAAAAAAATATTATATCTTCCACATCGTTTCCTTAAGGTTGCGCTGTTGATTAGATATAATTAACAGCGCTATCTTCACTATGCGATGTTGATTTTGTAACATTGACAGTGTCATCGTCATTATGCGCTGTTGAAAATACTATTAGACCCTAAAAAGTTCAAATGTTCCCACATTCTCACACATTCATCAGCAATCCCAACACTCATTTACTCAACA
>NW_017728722.1:995-1218 GCF_001865875.1 Lupinus angustifolius
ATACCGATTTCGAAAATCCTTCACTCGTTTAACCTCAAAATCATCATTCACACATTCAACATCGAATTGAAAGTGAGTTTTTCATATAGTTATTTGCCTTTTTAATTACATTATATTTAGCTTGTATTGAGTTATAAATATGTCCCTTCCGACTCATTTAGCTTACAGTATAAGTTAGGGTTCCAATCATAATAATTGATTTGCTCTTCTTGGTGAGCTTAAC
>NW_017728723.1:0-258 GCF_001865875.1 Lupinus angustifolius
GTTGGTTCTTGTCCAATCCCGGCAAAGAGCATTGGAATGCATTAAAGTGGATATTGAGATATCTGAGGGGAACTACCAAACGATGTTTACGTTTTGGTAATGAAGATCCTATATTAGTAGGATAAACAGATGCTGACATGGCTGGAGATCTAGATTCTAGAAAATCAACATCAACTTATCTAACTACCTTTGCAGGGGGAGCAGTATCTTGGCAATCCAAGTTACAAAGATGTGTTGCATTATCAACAACTGAAGCGG
>NW_017728723.1:358-602 GCF_001865875.1 Lupinus angustifolius
AAAAACATCTTGCATGAGTTAGGTCATGTCCAAGAGAGATATGTTTTGCACTGTGACAACCAAAGTGCAATTCACCTATCTAAGAATCTTACGTTTCATTCTCGGGCAAAGCACATTGATTATCGTTATCATTGGATACGAAATGCTTTGGAGGATGGTGAGTTGCACTTAGAGAAAATTCATACAGATAACAAGTGGTCCGACATGATGACCAAGACAGTTTCACTCAAGAAGCTAACAGACT
>NW_017728723.1:702-1214 GCF_001865875.1 Lupinus angustifolius
GGTCCCGTGGTTGTTTCCTTCTCACATTGAGGGGGGTTTTTCCACGTTAAATTTTTTGGTGTTATTCTACTACTCTTCTCTATTTTCTTTATCCACTTGCCACTTCCGCAAGTGCCCATTTTACATCACACAGAGGAGGAAAATTAGTTATGAATTTCCCAATACTTTTAATGAAGCTTTATTACCGTTTTCTTTCCTTCTTACGTTACTCTCTCGTACCTTCTTCCAGTTCTCACCGCCTCCTCCTTTTCCCATTCTTCTTTTTTATTTCTTCCTTCTTTCCTTACGTTATGAAAGTGTTATTTGTATTTTTAGTGAGATACTAGAGAGAGTTTGTATTTCTATCATTTTGGCTGAGATTGAGTGTTATCCTCTTTGTAAGAGAGAATCAAATATTGTAATTCTACTTTCTATAGTGGAGATATTTTCTGAATTAGGTCCCGTGGTTGTTTCCTTCTCACATTGAGGGGGGTTTTTCCACGTTAAAATTTTTGGTGTTATTCTTCTACTCT
>NW_017728724.1:0-800 GCF_001865875.1 Lupinus angustifolius
GTATTGTCACATTTTAGGGGTATGAAGCCTAAGTCCAAGCCATAATCTCGCAATTCTTGTTTAAGCCACAACACTTGGGCACAACAACTACCTGCTGCTATGTTTTCTTCCTCAACAATACTTAGAGCATAACATGCTTGTTTCTTGAATGACCATGAGACCAATGCATTACCTAATATATGACAAGTATGACTTGTACTTTTTCTCTCAGTTTTGCATATAGAAAAATCTGAATCTGAATATCCAACCAAATCACATATACTTCCTTTTGGATACCATAATCCAACGCCAGTTGTGCCTTTTATATATTTAATGATTCTTCTGGCAGCAACTAAATGTGACTCTTTTGGTTTAGATTGATATTGAGCACACAAGAAGACACAAAACATTATATCAGGTCTACTGGCAGTTAAATAAAGTAGATAATTGATCATAACTCGATACTTTGATATATCAATGCTTTTTCTAGCTTCATATGTATCAATGTATGTGCCAGAACCCATAGGAGCGGTAATTGGCTTGTAGTCATCCATTTCAAATCTTTTCAGCAAGTCTCTACAGTATTTGGATTGACTCACAAAAATACCATCCTGGTGTTGTTTGATTTGTAATCCAAGGAAGTTATTTAGCTTCCCCATCGTAGACATTTCAAACCCCCTTGCATCATTTGGCCAAAATCAGTACGTAAGGTTTCATTAGTAGAACCAAAAATAATATCATCCACATATATTTGAACAAGAAGTGTATGATGATTTATTTTCTTAAAAAATAGTGTAGTATCAACCTTTCCTTTTTGTAAA
>NW_017728724.1:900-1213 GCF_001865875.1 Lupinus angustifolius
TTGATATAACTGAAAATTTAAAGAGCATGCATATGCAAGTAGCAACCGTATAGCCTCAAGTCTAGCAACAAGAGCGAAGGTCTCATCAAAATTAATACCTTATTCTTGGTTGTATCCTTGTGCTACTAGTCTAGCTTTATTGCTAACAATAATTCCATTTTCATCTGATTTATTACAGAATACCGAACGAGTTCCTATAACATGCCAATTATCTGGTCTATGAACAAGTAATTTCTCTAAAACTGGTTCAATTCTTCTTGCATAGCAAGAATCCAGTGTTCATCCTCTATTGCATCATCAATCTTGGATGGTT
>NW_017728725.1:0-728 GCF_001865875.1 Lupinus angustifolius
TTTCCTCCATTTGTTGTTGGAGGGTTCTGAATTGTTTATGAATTTTATGAAGGGACTATAAGTAGGCTGCCGTCCTAGGGGACTCTCCTCCATTACCTGCAAAATTAGACATACTTTTTCTTTGGTTAGTAATAAAACTCTCTTGCTCACTATTTTCTCTCTGTTTTTTTTTTTGAATTTTTTTTGTATTTGTGAATGTCTCTCCCTCACGTACTCTCTATTCCTTCTTTGTGTTCTTGATTAAATCAAGGTCAAGAGTACTCAATTGTGACAAACAGCCAAAACAACAACATCAATATCAAGCAATTTATATGATGAGGCACCTTTTTGGTTTAATAATTGAGATAGCACGAGGCTGTGATTAGGAGTATTACGTTTTCAGATTTATGATAGCCAATGGCTGTGGATACAATAATATAACGTTTTCGGATAATAATATAAATTGAAACCACAAAACAACAAATTTTTTTTTTGTGAAAATAAATTATTGAGACAATTTTACCAACAAGAACTAGCTCTGAATACCACTTGATGTAATCCTATAGGGGGATTACGTTTTTGTTTTGGATCATTCTTGATGGTAATTACTTTTTGGGACTTTTGGAATTGAATTTGTTTCGGATGTTTTCAATGTTGTTTGGTTGTGTTTTGGGCCGTGGGGTTTTGATTGTGTTTGATGGATTTGGTGGTTGTTTGGTTGATGATTGATGTACTTGTGATGTTGTGGA
>NW_017728725.1:828-1212 GCF_001865875.1 Lupinus angustifolius
AGTTCCAACAACTTAACAAACAGTTAGGTTAATCGATTAACGTAATGCCTTAATCGATTAACAGCATTTAAAAACGTGTTCCAGTAGCAACCACTTTTCACAACAGTTGGGTTAATCGATTAAAGGATTGGTTAATCGATTAACATCAATTTAAATGTGTATTTTTAAATACAAAACATCAAATACGTTATGCACTTAGTTAATACATGTTTAACACTTAGTTTATGCCTGGAATGCACATATACATGTATTTATGTAATGCATGAACATATTATGAATGACATATCTCATGAATGGAATGATTTAAAAGATATATGCATATCAGACATGTATTAGGTTCCCTAAGCCTTGACTCAACTTAAACGAGAATCTAGTCTAAGCCTA
>NW_017728726.1:0-1212 GCF_001865875.1 Lupinus angustifolius
GATATTATAATTACAACTCATAATTCTTAGTGAAGAAATCTCTTGTGCTGCAAGAGTATTGGACGTAGCCTTCGGTGGACTAGAAGGTGAACCAGTATAAAAATCATTGTGTATTCTCTTCTCCCTTATCTCTTTCATTTTATCTTGATTACTTTTTGGCATATATTTTCCGCTGCAGGTTAACTCTTGATTTTGGAGAAAAAGTGGTCATAACTTTTAAGTCAATTAATTCACCCCCCTTAGTTGCAACTTCGTTCTTACATTAATGACCAAGTTCAACAATTAAAGACATTCAATATATTGTTGACATAAAATCCGTTGGAAAAGAAAAACAGATATCAAATATGAAAACATCCTATAATCAATTGTTTGAATATTTCAGTGAGTAAAATTTAGAATTGAATTATTTGCAAGAGTAATTATCCGGGTTTCTAAAGTTTATAGTGATGAATTTTGAAAATGAAAAATGATAATAACAAACATGTTTTAAGGAAATGAAACCATCAAATGCAAATTGTTTTTTGGAAATGAAAATAGGAAATAGAAAATATTTCTCAAACACACCTTAGTTTACTTGTTATCCTCAAAACATGGTCCTAATAAATTCTTGGCATATGTTGACACATATTAGTAGGGATGTAGGTGGTTATAGTTTAAACCGCGTAATCGATAGAACCAAACTAAACCACAAAATATGGTTTGGTTTCGTGGTTCAGTTCGTTTATTTTTTTAAGGAACAATTTATTTTCGGTCCGGTTTAGGGTTTGAGAAATTTAGGAACCGTTAAAATCGAACCAAACATGTTAAAAATAGATACCAGAGAATTCTTAAACCAAATTTGTAGCTTAAATTATAAATTTTGTATGAATTGTAGTATTATATATGTTACTAAATTGTTATTATGCTAATGTTATATATGTTCCGACTTACTAAATTATTATATATGTGATAATTTCTCTTTGTCATGATAATTTATAACATATCTTCTAACTTTTTTGATACTGGATTTGAAACTAACATATATCATAAATTATTATATATATACTTACTATATATGTTACCAATTCTGAATTGTAACGTTACTAATTGATACATGAAGAACGATTCATTTACAACTAATTTAAGTTACATTCAATCTCGGTCATTCATTTTCTTAGATCCAACGGACCAAATGAGTAAAACTTAAAAGTTATTTAAGATTTCTTTTTTCTC
>NW_017728727.1:0-1211 GCF_001865875.1 Lupinus angustifolius
TAAGAAGGCTAACATTATATAAAGCAGGGCTCAATATTGTCCATCTCACTGCATTTTCTTATACAACTTAAAAATGGTATGTTGTATCAGAAGGTAGGTAATAAAAGATCGTTTAATATCACTTTAGTATATTGTAATTATTACCGATATTATATTTGGTGGGATACATAGTTAGGTAAAAGTGTAAAACCCTCTTTTAACACTGTTCCATCAAACAACACTTCATCGCCACCATGCTCTCTGAACTTCCAAAACCGGCAGCAACAACATCCTCTTCCACTCCAATAATCAGGAGGAGAAGGCACTTGCGATTCACCGTTTCGGGAAATATGCAAATATTCTTCCTTATGGAATCCATTTCTTGACGCCTAGTTGTTAATATTTGCCTATAACGGAGATAATAAACGGATTTAAAATTCTCATTGATGAAGACCAAATCTTCCAGCTTCTGACTATTGTTGCAGGAGTCCGTTAATGTGGCTGCAAAAAGTTGGGTCTCTTCAATATGAAATAAGTTTTGGGTTTGGCTATCTCTGAAAGAGTTTCTTTTAATTCTCCATTGACAGTTTTCTGTAAAATTTCTTACAGTGGTTTCCTTCTGCAGGGGATATATCTCCTCATCGTGGAGTGAGGGCAGCTATGGAGATGCAAGCAGAAGCTGGAAGGAAAAAGAGAGCTCAAATTCTTGAGTCTGAAGGTAATCAATCTGGTTTTTCAATTGTATGCGTTCAGTGATATTTTACATTACTCATCATCCTGAAATTAGTTCTATATGTAGTATATACATCATCCATCTCTGCTTGTATATGAATTGGCCCTGACAATATTTAGTATTAAACAGAACAGGCCTACATAAACATTGCTGATGGAAAGAAGAGTTCAGTGGTATTACCATCAGAACCTGCAAACAGACATATTAATTCTTTAATATGGCTCTGCTGTGCTAACCCTTTATATGACCTTCAACTTTAACATTTTATATTCTGTATTAACTATTCATAACATAGATTAAAATAATTTCTGCAAAGATTAGAGGATGATGAATTAGGGGTTGAGGTCTTTGTTGAGTAGCTGTTGTGTGATTTGTAACTTCTTCCATTAATGTTGTGCTTCTATATTGACATGCTCTCTCATCTATTTCCTCCATCTATCAATTGATCTTGAAAGACAACAGCTTGGATGTTCCATTACTGTAATATACAAAGTCTAAA
>NW_017728728.1:0-1210 GCF_001865875.1 Lupinus angustifolius
AGAGAGAGAGAGAGAGAGAGAGAGAGAGAGAGAGAATGATTGAGAATAATCAAAGGACGTTGCAAATGTTATCAACATTTTCTGAACTCTGCTTTTATATACCACCAAATTAATGCAAATTAATACAATTAATCCTTTTTCTCTTTCACATTAAATTTATAAATTTCATCAAATGTTTTATTTTGCTTTTTCATCTATTTTAAACTTAATACAAACTTATATTTTACTTTTCAATTATATTTTTCCGTACTATATTTTTCTATTTGTTTAATACATTTTCTGATATGTATTAAATTATTTTATTTTAATCAAATTGTACTCAATTTTTACATTATTTATTGATTTTTAAAAATTTGAATATGATTTTAGATATCAAAAAAATTGGAAGTGATGAAGTATTTAAAAAAAATAACTTGGATATTGGAAATTTGGAATCATATAAAATATATGTAATATTTACCTTCTAAAATGACAAATTCTAAGATTTTAACTCATAAGTTTTAGGTCAGGATGGAAAGAACTTAATAGGTAGTAATGATATATTCTTTTTTAAATCTTCTTATCTAGAGAACCTTAATATATATTACTTAATGGAAAGAACCTCAATGAATTAGAACTCATGAGTGTTAGCTAAGGTAATATAATATATATTCTTATTAATTAATTATTAATAAGATTTAATATGTATATACTAATATTATAATGTAAGGGTTTTTTACAATGTCAACATATCATTCATTATTGATTTATTAATTATTTTTTACTGTTAAACAAAAGTAATACAAATTAATAATGAATGATATATTAATAGTATAAAAAAATTTAACTTGCACAAATTTTTGACTGTCAAACAAAAGTCTTGCACAAATTTTAACTTTTATTAATAAACATCAAATTTGTGATATATGTCTTCTTCCTTTTTTAGATACCAAGATATACCATTTTCCTTAATGATTTGTCAAAGTTTACATTCATAATTTGTACTGGAAAAAAGTTAAAAGACGTGAAATATATATTTGTTCTTTATGAAGAGTTATTATCTGTTCCATGTAATAAAGAAAATTCTAAAAAAAGAACTAGTCTCACACTATAGGTACAAGTTATGAAGTACGGATTCGTCAAACACGCTCACGTGTCGGTGTCCGACACGTATCCGACACGGATACGCGAAAGATACGTATCTATAGAGTATCCAAAAATTAAAAAAATA
>NW_017728729.1:0-1210 GCF_001865875.1 Lupinus angustifolius
TAGGTAGTTTACCATATATCAAGAAAAACATTTTTAATCATCATAGTCGATTAAGTATTATGTGTAATCGATTATCAAGAATTCAGTTACTAGCCAATCTGATGTTGTTGGTACGTTAATCGATTAAGACACTATATTATCAATTAAGACATAACAGAAAAATAACTTTTAAAAGTCCATAAATCGATCAAGTGGATTAATAATCGATTAATATCAATATCATTATGATTAGTATAAGTGCTGGAATTCTGGCCCATGTGGCATATCATTCATATTTTCATATCTGACATATCTAGAAGATCTAGGAGCATACATTGCCATATAGATTACATTAGAAAAGTTTAGAGAATAAGAGCATGTTGAATAGAGCTTAGTACTTATGATTGTAGCATGCATCTCTAGGGCTTTTTATGCATATCATTCATTCTTGTTGTCCTTGATAAGTTTTAAAGTGAAAGGAAAAATTTATGTTTTCTGGAAATTGTGAAATCTGTTTTATGAAAACCTATTGCATAAATTTATCATATAGAATAGGTTCTTGTAAGTATTCTTCTTAGTGTTTTAGAATTGAGTTTACATTGTTATATTCGAGTATTCAGTACTCAAGAAAACTCAAAATCTATTTCATTCAAGGAAAGTGATCTCTAGGAGAGTAACTTCACTTTAAGAAGAGATCCTATTATTCTTCACAAAGACTAGGAGGTCTTGGTGCAAGCGATACCTGATTGGGGCCTAATCGCGTAAATATACGTGATCTTAGTAGGCAAATTAGAGAGGTCAACCCGTGGTTGTCAAGCTTGTAGAATCCAAGAAAGTAGCATCTTAGTTTTTGATTATATTGGAAGTTTGTGTGTATCAAATATTTTTCAATAGTGAAGAAGAAAAATCTCCTGAGATTAGATGAAGAAAAATCTCCTGAGATCAAGAATATGCAAGAACTCAGAATAATCGATTATCCACACGCATAATCGATTAAGTCCAACATAGATTAATCGATTAATACTAAGCTTAATCGATTAAGTGCAGTCAGTTTTGTTTTGCGCAAAATATAGGGAAAACTGAGTAAGTGACCCGAGACACCTATTCAACCCCCTTCTAGGTCTATTATGACCTACTAATACCCAACAACTTTGAGTACATGTAATATTAGAATGCATGCAAATAGAAAATGTATATGGGTCGCTAAGGAACAAGATCCCCAAGCAACTAA
>NW_017728730.1:0-1208 GCF_001865875.1 Lupinus angustifolius
TTCTTAAATCAAAGTAAGATATAGACACTATAAAAACACGATGAATTTCAAATCATTTTAGGAGTTAAGAAAATGAGAAACAAAAATAGAATAAACAATCATTTGAGCTCCTCATTTTTTCTGTACACCAAATTAGTCCCTAATAAACTTAATTTACCATCTCAATCCTAATTTTTAAAATTGTAACATACATTAGTTCCTTCGTTAACCTATATATGTTAATAAAAATAAAAAACACCATTGTTACAAAACGATGTTGTTTCAGATTAAGTTTAATAAAAATAATAAAGTCACAAAACACCATTGTTATATCATTTTGTATCTTGTTCTCCCTTAAACATTTCTAAATCGTTTCCTTCTCATTTCACCCAAACTATTTTCTCCCTTCCTTTTTTGATTTCGTTAGCAACAATAAGCCTTATTCCATTTTCTATATTTGACGTGTGCAAGTTCATTTGTCTCATTTATATTTGTTTCGTTTTGGTCAACATTTCAACCCTAATCTCAAATTCAAAAATAACAAGTAAAACATGGTGACATGGAAATCATATAGCTTAGATGAAAATTGAAATGGTTTAAGTAATTTGTAAATGTAATGTTAGTTTGGGAGATGGGAGTTTCTTTTCTTTTATTTTTTCGAAAAAGTGAGATACAATAGAATTGAATAGTGAGAGCTATGTGATTAAAACTAAAAAATATTCTAAATGTTTTGATTCGAATTGAACACTTTCACTAATTTTGAAATCATGAAAGGATTTTGATAAGAGTTTATATAGTCTTTACTAATATGAGAATCACATCATTGAAAACTAATTCATTAAAATTTATTTAGCATTTTTAGTTTTAGTTTATAAATTTTAAGATTATAAATAATGAGATTTTAATTTGTTAAGATTAAAATTTGTTTAGACTTACTTAAGTACATTAGCTGAAAACCAAATATAATTCCTAATCTATTTCATTTAGGTGAATAAAAATATTATTATTTTTTATAAAATAAATTATAGAATATATTATAATATTTTTTTGGTTTTTATTACACGTTTTTTAAACATAATTTTTTTTAATATTCATCATATATATATATTAATAATAAATTTCTTTAATTTTCATTACTTCATGACAAAAGACTAAAAAAAAGTAAAATAAAAGATAATATAAAATTCAATAGAAATATTTAAAAATAACATGTCATACATTTTTAATAT
>NW_017728731.1:0-1206 GCF_001865875.1 Lupinus angustifolius
GAATAAAAATTAAAAAGAAAAGTACAAAAATTATAAAACTCCATTTGCAGTTCCAATTTTAACATGAAATTATTAAAAAAATTAAAAAATTGAAAACTCTTTTGGCAGTAACCAGTTTGTTATAATATATATATAATGACAGACACTACAATACAATGCAGTTGTCAAGTTATGTTTGCAGCAGATAAAAGATAAGAAACTCAGCAATCTAGTTGCCGATTTTTTAAAAAGTACAGTAATTTAGTAAATAATTTTAAATGTACACTAAGATTGTATTATTTTAATCAAAGTACATCAATAAAGTAAATTTGCCAAAATAAGGTAGACCTATATAACAAAATTAGATGTATAAATCTAAAACACTATATATGATGTTTCAGTCTACCTAACTGTATAGTCTTGCCCCAAAGCTTAGTGAACCATACTGTCACTAAAGTTGTGATGGTAGTCACAGTTTTTTTTATTGTAATTGTGATCTTAGGTTACATTATACATTATAGTCGTTATATTATACATTATAGTCATTACAATATGATTTATTTTATGATTAAAAAATATATATAAATGTATATGATCTAATATGATTATACTTTAACTATATTATTATGATCAATATCTTACTATAATTGTAATATGATGCATTCTGTATGTACAAATGATAAATGAGCGCACAATTTGAATCATTGTTCCTACCTCAAAACAAAAACTATGGTATATTAGAACAAAAGTTAACAATAACATACAGAGGTAAGCATGAACTAAGTTGAGCATGGTAAGCCTTATCTTTTATTCAACCCTAAATATTTGGTACAAACATTTTTGCATACCCAATTAAATATTCAAACTCAAACCTAATCTATACCCAATTAAATATAATTCATACATTTTTTAGATAAAGTCTTTTCAATATTTACTTCTTATTATAAACATGTAGTTTAACATATGAAAATGATATATATATATATATATATATTTTAATTATGTGTATACGATAAAAAATTAGAGAATCAATAATAATTTCGACAAAAGATGTGTCATTATTCTATATATAATCAATAGAGATACATGTAAATATATTAAGTGAATTACGATGGTCTAATTTTTGTGCCAAACCCAGTCTTAGACCTGATGAGATCCAATTCTTTTTGCCCAATCATGAACATGTAGGATTGGGTTCTGCTCACCCTTAATATATATATATAGATA
>NW_017728732.1:0-353 GCF_001865875.1 Lupinus angustifolius
ATGGACCTCCATTTTCAGTCTCTCAAGGATTCATATCATACGGATTTGGAACGTCAGAATGCATTCATTGACAACCATTACCAATCCTTCCGAAACTATATTCAGTCTGCTAATGAGTCTTAGAATAGAAGAATGATTGCTTAGTTCAACAAGTTGAGTGTGTTCATCAAGGGTGGTTGTAGCTCGTCAACTCCTAACAACCAGAATCCTCCATATCATCCTTAGATAGGAACCCTTAGAGACTTAGTTTAGTCCTCCTAGCTAATGGACTTTGTTGATCCCGTTTCCTCTTGAGATCTTATGTTTTGTGGTGCTTTCCTGTTTTATTTGGATTGTAATAACTCATAACTACT
>NW_017728732.1:453-761 GCF_001865875.1 Lupinus angustifolius
TACTTACTTGATTAATTATGTCGCATATAGCTCTTCACTTTGTTTGCAATGAATCTTGATCATGAGTGGTGTATGTAATTATGTTGACTCATTATGCCTATTGTAAACTGATTAAATATATCAAATGCGTAATCCTTCCATGCTTGATTTGCTTATGCATAACCCCTCTTGTCATTCAAATTGTTCTATGGCTATCTACTGTCATTTTAATCGATTAACAAGATACTCTTAATTGATTAAATGATGTAAAAATTGTGAATTTGTTCAAGCTTCTTAACAGCTGATTAATTGGTTCAAAACCCAAGGTT
>NW_017728732.1:861-1204 GCF_001865875.1 Lupinus angustifolius
TTTGCAGATTTTGTATAGTAGTTTTGCAGGTTGTTTTATCAAGCTTCCGACAATACATTTCAAATGCGCTTTAAGTGCTTTAACTCTAAAAGTCAATCTCACTGCAAAATCATCATAGAAAAATCATCATCAAGCTTATTCATCAACAATTGAAGAATTTTGATGAAGAGCTTGTCATCATCAAAAAGCGGGAGATTGAAAGTGCAAAGTGTCAAGGATAGCACTAGCATGTATTTGCCTATATTTTGATGAAGACAAGGGTTTAACAAAGCTTGAAGATGGCTCAACAATCAGTAGGCCTTATGCTCATTTGGTCATGTCTAGACTACGATATAAATTGAGT
>NW_017728733.1:0-304 GCF_001865875.1 Lupinus angustifolius
TCAGCATATAGCACATGGCTGGGAGTTAGAAGATTGGAGGGACCAGATATTGGAGTTAGATGACCCTCTAAGACCAATTTGGAAATTCCTCTGCTGAGGACATCCTCAGCAAGACAGAACAGGAGGGGAGACAGAGGATCCCCCTGCCTAACTCCCCTTTTGCAAGAGAAGAACCCAACAGGTTGACCATTAACACTAATTGAGAGCTTGGCTGAGTGAAGAATGGTCTTGATCCAGTCAGTAAATGTGCTGCTGAAACCAAATGCAGTAAGGGTGTCCAGCAAGAAACCCCAGTCAAGGGTGT
>NW_017728733.1:404-755 GCF_001865875.1 Lupinus angustifolius
TTTAAACTGGACGTTTGCTAAGGCAATTGGTCTGAAATCCTCAATTATGACAGCTTCAGGGTGCTTAGGGATGAGAACCACAGAGTTGGAGTTCAAATTGGGAGGAAGCCAATTGTTGGAGAAGAAGTAGAGCACAGATTGACACACATTAGGCCCTATGATATCCCAGAAAGCCTGGAAAAAGCATCCACCAAATCCATCAGGGCCAGGGGNNNNCTCCCTTCATGCTGAACACAGCAGCTCTAATTTCCTCATTGGATGGGAGCTTAGTGAGCAAGAGATTATCCTCATCATTCACCAAACTAGGGACAACAGAACTGATCAGAACATTAGGGATGATAGTATTGGGAG
>NW_017728733.1:855-1204 GCF_001865875.1 Lupinus angustifolius
GCCACTCTGTGAAAGAAGCTGGTATTCCTATCACCTTGGATGTGCCAATTCAATCTAGCTTTTTCT
Organism: Lupinus angustifolius; assembly: GCF_001865875.1. Taxonomy (NCBI): domain Eukaryota; kingdom Viridiplantae; phylum Streptophyta; class Magnoliopsida; order Fabales; family Fabaceae; genus Lupinus; species Lupinus angustifolius. The sequence continues at coordinate 922 of NW_017728733.1, forward strand.
TTCCAAAAAACCTCCTCAACCATTAAGGCTTGAAGCAATTCCTGTTGAGCTATAGCTTCTTGGTCCAGGAGATCTTCATCAGGGCCAGAAATGTTGATGCACTGCTGGATTGAATCCACAGTGGCAAGGGAGGACTTAACCCTGAGATGCAAATCACCAAAGACAGTCTTGTTCCAAACTCTAAGCCTCACTTTTAGCAGCCTTAGCTTCTGAGAGATGATAAACATAGGACAACCTCTAATATCAGCATTCCAAACCTCAACAACCACTCTTCTACAGTCCA
>NW_017728734.1:0-395 GCF_001865875.1 Lupinus angustifolius
TAATCCATAGATATTACTCCCTATTTAAGTGATATAACAAAACTAGTAGCACGTTTATGGCAGTGGCGTTAATAACATGAACTTTTGTGAATTATGTTTCTACATAACAACTGTAATTCGGTGGAGGATATTTAAAAAATATTTGAGGTACACACAACTTTGTATGTAGAAATGATTGATCTTTGCGTTTTTTATATTAAATGATGAAATAATCTATAAGTTAGAGTTTAAGAGTTGGTTACAACTACTACTAAAATAATATCAATGTAGAAAATGAAAATTATTATTAAAATAAGAATGAGAGGATAATTATTAATGTTTATCTTGAATAACAACTTATTATATTTATAACATATTTTACATACATATAAGTGAGAGTGATTGTGAGGTTGTTG
>NW_017728734.1:495-801 GCF_001865875.1 Lupinus angustifolius
CAAATTTTGAATGAGTTACAAAAGAACCATAGTTTGATATAAGCATTACAAGAATAAAATATTGATACTCTGTGTTTTGCTCATTTCTTTGTCAATATTGGAGAAGACTTTTTTTGTGTGGACAACTAAGGACTTAGAAGGTTTATTTATAGTTGTGGTTGATATGTACTCATTTAACATGTAACGCTCTGAAAAATACTCTTTATTTATTACGCGGAAAAGTGAGTAAATTTTTTTTTGTTGAATTGGTGACAGAAAATTGTTTCCCTTGTAAAACCTTTCTTTTCCGGGACATCACTTTAAGTA
>NW_017728734.1:901-1204 GCF_001865875.1 Lupinus angustifolius
ATAGTAAATCAAGGCATTAATGAGTGAAATCTATAAGATTTAATAGGTAGATTTTGTGAAGTGACTCAAGCGACGCGATGACTTCGGCGAAACGCGCGTGATTAATCCATGCTCGAGTATTGTCGAACAATATTCGAGTAGCCAAAAATGATCGCCCGATTTTACTTTACGGTTGGAACTTCGAATTTTGGCATTCCGAGTGNGAGTGAAAATATTTTAGAAAATAGTTATGGACCAAGTCAGGGTCTATCTCGACTCTAAATGTGATTATGAAGCCAACGGCGCGATCGGAATTCGATTCCG
>NW_017728735.1:0-1204 GCF_001865875.1 Lupinus angustifolius
TTTTTTTTTTTACTAGTTAAAGTCTTTAAATGGTTCTAATGTCTCCAATGGTTTGCTTTTTGTACTTTGCAGTTGAGTGACAATGATGCAGTGTGAGGTGATAAAGATGCTGGACTTCTGTAATGTTGCTTGGAACTTTTGATTGCTTGCAATTTGGAAATGGTTTGTTAAAGAAAATTTTATGGATGGCATTTAGAATTTGTTAACTGGATGGAGAACATCATGATTTACCTACTTATGTACAAAAATGCGAAAAAAATGCACAATGATCCTTCTGTGCATTGTGTGAAACATGTTTGATATGTTTTGAGTAAATCATTTTCGTTTTGTTTGTTTTTTTGGGGTGAATTTCAACTCTCTGATCAGAAGTTTCGAAAACCTAATTTCTTGAGTTCTCCACGGATTAATTGCTTTCAGGTTGATTTTTCTAAGCACTTTTAGGTTGATTTTATAATCACATGTGCAGAAATGATTAAATTCCTTAGAATTATGTTCAATATACTTAGAACTGATAGTGAAGAGAAAAAAGGTATGAAATGACAATGTATAAGTCATCCACTATTCATATTTTATCATTATTGACTTAAAAAAAAAGTAATACAAATGAATGGTTAATGATACTGATTGTATAGATAGCTTATGATGTTTCTCTAGGAAGATCAGCTGAGTAGATTGAAATTAGTTCAAGGCTAGGTCAATTATTTTGTTCCATAAACCAAATGAACTGATTTTGAGATGAAAATTAAGCTTATTAAATAAATAAGTAGAACTTAAATTAAATATAGTTTGAGTTAACAAATTTGTTTATTAAACAAGTGGTATTAAGAAAAAAAATCATTGAGGTTATAAATATATATATTTGGGAGTTTGTAAAAAATGAGTTAGTGTGCCATAATATTTGGTTGATTACATTTCAATGGATAAGCTCAAATCTAATGAATTGAGGAAGATAAAATAGAGTCTAAAACAATCTTAAATCAAATAAAATCACAACCTTTGTATTTTGTTATGATGACTTTTTAGGCTAAGTTTGAGAGTGCAGTTTTGGAGGGGAAGAGAAGGGATGACTTTGGAAAGTCTTTATCTTATTTGGGAGTCAGATAATAACATAGTTTAGTGATATAAAGTTTTATTAGATCCCCACGTACTATATTAGATAAAAAGTCAAATATTCGATTTTGTGTGTCATACTTGTTGGGAGGCA
>NW_017728736.1:0-227 GCF_001865875.1 Lupinus angustifolius
AAATAAATCCTAAAAAAATCATCTCTGGGAGACAACTTATCAAACACGACATAGAAGAGACACTTCCAAACCAATAAAAAAGACAACCAGATAAAATGAGAATTTTAGAGGAAGAAGAGTAATAATAAAACAATATGAGACCAAAACTGCACATAATGCACACATGATAGAGCATGAAATCAATAACTAAAATATGTAACCAACCAAATCAATTACCAAAAATGAAT
>NW_017728736.1:327-1202 GCF_001865875.1 Lupinus angustifolius
AGAATATACTATCTCATTTTATTTTATTTTTAAGGAAAAAATTAATCATGTTTCATCATCATTCAGTCTTTAGAAAAAGTATTATATGTGAATAATAGATTTTTTTTATATCAATCATTACAATAATACATAAATATTACACTCTTTATTTCTTATTTACGTTTTGTACTTATTTTTTTTTTACTTTCATTATTTTTTCCTTCATATTTATCAGTATTTTTTAATTTAAAATATTGGTAATTCAAGTGCCATGTATAGATCCCACATGATAAAGGTGATGAAATTTCATTATAGAAAATAGACACAAATTTTTAAACTATAAAGAGATAGAAACTTATTTAAGTCTTATAAAATATAATTAAGAAAAATTTGGTGGTACTTTTTTTAGGAAATTTATGCGGGGTATTTATGTTGGTAACCTGCTGTCCCCCCTTTTCCTCCATATTGGCATCATCATTACTTTGTGTCTACCAATCATTGGCTGCCCTTCTACCATTGTCTTCAAGGAAGAAAATTAAGAACTCATGTTTCTCTTGGCTGCCTCCTTCACTTTGCAACTTCATCGTTGTTCCATGATACCAAAACTACATAGTGAGACTTTTCCAGTCCATCACTACTTTGCCCAATGTGCTCAACCAAGACACCCCTTACACTACATCGAAATCACTTAGCTCTAGTACTAATGCATCAACTTCGAAGGTTTGTGGTCCTAGATTGATCCGCACACCCTTGCAAATTCCCTTGGAGAGTACTTTGTGACCATCCCTTGGCTTGATGTTTTTAGCTGTCATCGGTGTAATTGGAAGGCCCATTGCTGTTGTAATTGTATAGGAGATAAAATTATGGCTAGCCCCACTATCAATTAGGACCATTAC
>NW_017728737.1:0-287 GCF_001865875.1 Lupinus angustifolius
AAATTCTGAAGGAACATGCTGGACATTGAGAGTCTTGTTCTGGATCTTATCTCGAACAAAGTAAAGGTCTAGCTCAATGTGCTTTGTCCTATTGTGTAGCACAAGATTATGAGACATTGCTATAGTACTCAAGTTGTCACAGTAGAGAGTAGGAGTACTGTAGGAAACATGAAGTTCCTTCAGCAATGACTCAATCCACATCAGTTCTTGAGTGGCAAGAGCTAGACTTATGTATTCTGCTTCAGTACTTGATCTTGAGATAGTTTGTTGCTTCTTAGACCACCAGG
>NW_017728737.1:387-670 GCF_001865875.1 Lupinus angustifolius
CCAGTCTTAAGATTGGCAGAAGTAAGAGATAAGCCCAAAGATTTTGTTCCTTGAAGATATCTAAGGATGCGCTTTACTGCAATCCAGTGAGTGTTCAATGGTTTAGCCAAAAATTGGCAAACTTTATTAACAGAATAAGTAATGTCTGGTCTAGTGATGGTGGCATATTGCAGAGCCCCTACAATGGACCTGTAAAAGGTTGGATCATCAAAGATATCTGAGCCATGTTTAGTGAGCTTGCAATTGCTGGCCATAGGAGTCACATTAGCCTTGGCAGTGGCAA
>NW_017728737.1:770-1202 GCF_001865875.1 Lupinus angustifolius
CCCAAGAAATAATCCAACTGTCCAAGTTGTTTCAAAGCAAAGGTATTGCTAAGGTCCTTAATGATTTGTTTGACAAAAGAGGAGGAGGATCCTGTGACAATAATGTCATCCACATACACGAGAATATAGATTTGGTGATTGAGAGATGAGTGTATAAACAGGGAATTGTCACACTTACTAATTCGAAAACCGAGTTTGATTAGAGAGCCTTTCAATCTTTCAAACCACTGCCTAGGTGCCTGTTTTAATCCATAGATGGCCTTATTGAGTTTGCACACTAGTGTCTTATCTTCATGCTGAAAACCAATTGGTTGTGTCATGTAAACTTCTTCTTCAAGGATGCCATTGAGAAAGGCATTGTTGATATCAAGTTGCTCAATTAACCATTGATGAGTAACTGCAAGAGTAAGCAAAATCCTTATGGTGACAGGC
>NW_017728738.1:0-1200 GCF_001865875.1 Lupinus angustifolius
CCCCCCCTTCTAGGTGTATTGTAACCACTGATACCTAACATTAATCATGTTCTAGGAACTTCAGAAGTTTAAATTTCTTTAAAATTAATCAATTAATGGAAGTTCTAAGTATCTTGAAAATATATGTTTGTTCAAAATTAATCAATTAGTAGATTAGTTAATCGATTAACGATAACAATAAAACAGACTTCAATTCAGTTTTAGAGTTTTCAAAATTAGAAACCCTAAATCCCAATTTTTGCCCCCTTTACAAAATCCTTCCCAATACATTCTTCACATACGATGAGTGATTGAAGATACGTGAGGATGAAGACTAGTTTTAAACGAACTAAAATAAACAAGCTTGGGGGGGTCCTCTACTCCTAAGAGGGATCTATATTATTCTCCAGCTCTTCAACCAACTAGATTGGAAAAATACCAACGGAGAAAATTGACATATATTAGATATTATAACATGGCTTGGCTGGTGTAACAAGGTTATCAATTCGCTTAGCAACTAGGTGTTCAAGGAGCAACTATTTTCCTCGAGCTAAACAATAACATTTATCCATCACTAGTTAGAGAATTATACAATAACTTTCATTTCAGGGAGGGTTTACACGTGTCTATGGTTAGGGGGAAATTAATTACTTTGGATGCAAACCTTTAGAGAACCCTTAGATGATTGTGAAGATGAACGTTTTGTGAACTTTGTTGTTCTTCTTATGTATAAATCTTGTCTAAGGGCCCCTCAGTATTATGGGTGACCTGACCAAATCTGGGTCAGTCACGTTAGAGAACTGTCTTCTACAGTATCAAATTGCTTATATTTTGGCTCAGTGAAACACCAATCATGCTCATCCGACAGTAAATGATTTGAAATTGATATTTGTTGTAAGAAAATGTATAATTGTCAATTGACTTGCTGAAATTCTAAAGGTTATGTCCAACATTGCTTCATCTGCATCACGATTGCTTGCACATGGAATTCTTATATCAAGGATCATTGATCATTTGGAGATAGATGTATCAGATTCATAACTCATGGCAACAAATTCTCGTGAGCACCTTGTGAGTGACAATCTAATTCACAAAATGGGCATTTAAAGGTATAGTGGTACCTGGAAGTACCAAGAAGATCATATAACCGTGGATTTGGATATGTCAGAGGATGAAGGAAGTCTCACAAGCTAAAATCAATCATAACTAAAATGAGACTTA
>NW_017728739.1:0-1198 GCF_001865875.1 Lupinus angustifolius
TGCTTTTGCACCTTTGCTTAAAAAAAAGTATATGTGACACTATATTTATACCCAAAATCTTAAAATAACATATAAGCATTTTCAACTCCTCTATAAATTAATATACTTACTATCTTTCATGGTCAACTACGTTCTCTTTGAATGAAAACAGCCATAACATTATCTAATTAGGTGGATATGAAATTAGTCATATCATTAAGTGATGAAATCAATATTGTGGGTATGATTCTAGAACGGTGTCCTAAGTGTAGTATTGATCTCATACATTAATAGGATAAAAAGGAGTATATTAAAATAGTAAAAATTCAAAAGTTTATCTCAAAATAAATAAAATTAAATAAGATAATTATCGAAGTATATCACATTGTATATGTAATTAATCCTTAAAATATAATATTGTAAAGATTGACCAAAATAATTAGTGATTAGATTTTTTTATTTTTAAAAATATTGAAATGATTATATTTGGATTTAAAAATAAATGACTATTAGAAGTGAATCATAATCATATTTATTTCATGTAACATGTATACAGAGGCGGAACTTGGTTAGAACAGGTGGGGGCAATTGCCCCCCTAAATTTTATTTTTCAAATTTTAAAAAAATATATTTTTACTTATTTTTCTGTTTTCTCAAATATATATTTTTATTTTGTGTAAATTGTGTGGTTCTTATATGCGTAGATGTCGATAATATTATTATGATATCACAAATTGTCTTTGTCAAACTTTGCACTATGTCCTAAGATTCTATATATTTTTATAAATAATTTAATATTAATACCATATTCATTTTTGTGCAAAAATTATACCATGTAGATTTCAATGTGAGTAAGAAAAAAATTATACCATTATTGTTGTTGTTGATCCTATAAATTTATTGTTGTCAATAAGAAAAAATGCATGCATATTATTTATTTGATCAAATTATTCATCTTATCTTAACTATTCTTATTTATTTACTACATTAAGATTATTTCTAGCAACAAAGACAATAAAATAAAACTATGTAGTAAAGTAGAAGATAAATTTCTTATAGATAATATGTTGACATATGTTGAAAAATAAATAGTTGAAAATTTTACATTTAATTTCATCACCTGAATTAAGTCTTTAATGAAGAGCAACATTTTAAATGAATATATATTTTTCTTTAACGTAATTATTGTTCTTTATACTTTTTTATTACTTAATTAATC
>NW_017728740.1:0-1196 GCF_001865875.1 Lupinus angustifolius
CACAATTTCAAACATGTTATATATCGTAATTTCAAACAATTCAGCTTGTCAATGATGGAAGCATCTTAGTATCTCATAGAAACATATCAGTGTCTCACAGAAAGAACAAAGCATGACCATGACGGAAATTGGAAAATAAAATGGAAACATCTCACAGAAAGATGATAAATGAACATGATAAGAGTGGAAGAATGCGACTATAACCTCCGAATAAACAAAATTTACCAACTATTACCTAAATGAGTAAACTAGGCTTTTTTTACCCTAAATGAGTAAGAATGTAATGTTACCTCAGAATACTGGAACCAGAAGATGCATCAGTGAAAGAAGTGGAATCGATAGAGATTGATGCGACTAGAATCGACGAAGATGTGCTTGGAAGGAGACTTGACTCGATGGACAGAGGCTAGAACTGGATTCTAGAAACAAAGAAGGAAGAAGAAAGGGGAACTGTGTTCTGGAAACTGGATTCTGTGAAGTGGAAAAGAGTGAAAGGTCCAATGGGGATTGTTGAATCTGGGCCAGGGCAAAATGATGTCGTTTTGGCCACGTATGTGCACGAACCGACTGAATTACTCACAATTCAGCATATTCATCGGTTTTGAAAAAACAACCGGTTTTGAAGGTCAGTTTAATCACAATTCGGCATATTCACCGGTTGCTCTGGCTCTATTGCTCATCCGGTACAACGTTCTTACTATACTAGACAGGGGAATAGTTTTCCAATCGAACTAGCTGATACAGTCCAATTTTAATACTTTTGATATGTTTCATGCAAAAGGAAGAAAAACAATAAGTATTGAAGTAACAATATACTTGAAGAAGAAAAGAAGAAAATTTAACATGTTTCATTCAAAAAAGACACAATTGAATCATTTTTCCATTATCCACAGTAACTTGTTTACAATATATCTAAGTTGGATCTGATTTCTCCTATAACTACTTGTAGAAGTTTTTCCATTGATGATTTTTGTTATATTGATAATTTGGATTCAATAGATGTTATCTATGACAAAAGTTACCAACCACACAACGCATATTTTCTTTAATAGTAGCCATTTATGATATATCAATATACTAACTATATATTATAATCTTTTGATATGAAAATTTTAAATAAATGGACCAAACATAAAGAAAGGATAAAAAAGAGGCTATATATCACAATTTCAAACAATGTAGGCTATATATCACAA
>NW_017728741.1:0-1196 GCF_001865875.1 Lupinus angustifolius
ATGAAGTTAAAGAATGAAATTGAGACACTTTCTATTTCTGGAAAATTCAGTTAGTTAAGTTGGGTATGCACATCTATTTATAGCAAGTTTCTTAACTAACAAAACTACCCCTTTTGAATTACATTCTACCATCACTACATTGAACATATCATCCATAACTTTGTAATTAACCTTTTCAGGTTATAAAAAAATTATTTTGTAAATATAACTTGTGGAAAATAGTTAACTAAGTTAACTACACCTTAAGCAGCACCTTTAATGATCACCAGTTACGTTAACAATTTCAGAGCAATTTTAATTCATAAGTTGAGCTTAACCCTTCTTTCCCCATGTAAATGACAACTATATTTCCAATGTGAAGTGAGTTGTATATAGGGAGAGTAAGATGTGGATTTTCATCAAAATGCTTACAATGAGTACCCGCAAAAATAACTTATGGAAGGAAGTAAGTATCATAATACCCGTCCCGTAGGTACCAGGATATATACTTCAATTAAATACTTTATATTTTTTTATTATTATTTTAACATTATATTTTATCTATTTTATTATTATTTCATAATAAATTTTAATGATTGAAGTATAATCATACAATAAAGATTTAAATTGGATTCCATTTGATTGGATTTGATAAATTATATTGCAAAGATAACTTCAACGTATAATAAAATAAAGATTAGGATAAAGTTTTATTTGATTTCTCTCATCATTTTGTATTAGTTGATTACAAATTATTTCTATAAATAGAAGTCTTGTGAGCAAAAAACATGAGTTATATCACTACGCCAGATATCGTAATAAACACCGGCCATTCAACAACGGAATTTTGAATGAAGCTGTTGAAAATGAGGCGGAAGAACATCAACAATGCATAATAAAACAGACGCTGTCAATTTGTGTAACTTCAACACCGCATTCTTGATAATGCGGGGTTGAATATCAGTAACGTTAGCGTTGACTTGATTGATTTATTTTTAACAACACATTTGATAGAAAGCGTTGTTGATGAGAATATGCGCAACAACGCATATTTAAGGAAGCGTTGTTGAAGATTACATAGTAACCACGCTTGCTTAATTATGCACTGTTGATTTTTTACGACTTTTTAAGCGTTTGAGAAATTAATGGTGGAGTAGTAATGCGTCTTGTCATTTGTTGAAATATTAATGATTGAGTGGTTATGTGTTTCTTGGTTG
>NW_017728742.1:0-1193 GCF_001865875.1 Lupinus angustifolius
TTTATCGTTCGTCATGTGTTTTGAGCAGCCGCTATCCAAGTACCAAAAATTGCAAGCGGCTCTCAAATTTTCCTACAAAATAAATTAAGTTTTTTTAGGCATCCAATATTCTTTGGATCCTAGGTGGTTAGTACCTTTTTCAACCCATCTAAATTTTCCTAAGGGTACACCATATTTTCTAATCATGCACGTGTTTGTGTATGCCCATTAAACGGTATGTGCATATGGGTTGATGAATGTGTATCCTAGATTTTTCAAATGCATGGATACTTTTCTTTTGAAAGATTGTTTTCTTTTGGACACTTGGTTTCTTAAAAACATGGCTTTTTGAATAGCCAAGACCTCTTCGGTCTGTTGAGTGTCTTTGATCATTAATAATCTTTTTTAAACTTTTACCACTCTTGTTTAGCTTATTAAGTTCAAGACTTAATGTTGATACTTTGTTTTCAAGAGTGATGCAGTTTCGACAAGAGGATGATGAAGGTTTGTTTCTAAATACATCTAACTCAGACTTTTGTTTTAGAAACAATTTTGTTAATTTGACATATTCATCATGCAAGTCATTAAATGTAGATTGAAGTTCAGAAGAAGAAAATAGATTAGAGTTGTTTACCTCTTCATCATCAGAATGATTAGATGCCATAAGTGATAGATGTGTTTACTCTTCGTTTTCTATTTCAGATGCAGAACTGGTATCATTGTCTTCTCAANAAGCAATGTATGCTCTTCGTCCAGTCTTCGTATCATTCTTTCCTTTGAAATAACTTTTTTTCAAATTTGGACAGTCCATCTTCATGTGACTAGGTTTGTCACATTCAAAACATGTAAAGTTTTGATTTAAGGTGGAGGCATCATATTTCTTGGTGAATTTCCTTGTTTGACCAGTCTTTGCGCCTTTGTTCCTTTTTAGGAACTTGTAAAATTTCTTCACGAAGAGACTCATATCTTCCGTATCATCTTTTTATGATTCATCTCCAGATGAGTCATATCTATCCACTTTTGCTTTTGGAGAAATATTCTTCTTCTTTTTTTCTTGCTCCTCATGTTGATAAAGTTAGCTAAGTTCGAGTTCATGTTCCTGCAGTTTGCCAAACAAAGTAGCCAAAGACATTTTGGATAAACTTTTCTTATCAGAAATAGCAGTTACTTTTGGTTGCCATGTTCTGGTGAGTGATCTTAGAACTTTCAAGTTT
>NW_017728743.1:0-1192 GCF_001865875.1 Lupinus angustifolius
GTCAGTTTGATGTTCCGAAGAAGCCAATTAGCCAGATATTGGGACTCCCTGAAAAGAATTGAGTTAGACCATAATCCCTCAATTAAACTTTTACGATATTTTTGTTCTTATATAAAATGTTTTTGTTGGTTTGGATCGGTTGATTAAGTCGATCAAATAAAAAACTGCAGACCTCATTGACAGGAAGTCAGCAGTTAAGAGTCGCTTTGCTTCAGTTCAGTGTTCCCAATCAGACCATTTGGCAAATTTTGGGACTCGTTCAAAGTTATCGAGTGGCTAAGTCCTAAAATTTATAATGAAAAGATAAAATATATTCTTGCTCTTATTTCATGTCTTTTGATTTTGATTTGTAACTTAAGTCAATCAATTCAAAGTTTATAGGACTACTTGAAAGGGACTCACTACAAAGCGGTTTACCTTGTTATTATTTGCGGGGTCGAATAATTGTTTTATAGGATGTACATTGGGTTGTTAAGAATTCTGTCCATCTACATAAATGTTCATAAGGCTGGCCTTTTAAGTAACTCCTCTGGTTATTTTCTTACTTTAACTGTATGTTACAAAACTTTTAGAACGGAGAGTATTTTTATTTTTATATTAGTACTTCGAACAAATTTATTATCTTTAGGGAGGAAAATTAATTTCCTTATTTTACAAAACACTAAATTCAAATTCTACATTAAATTGTTGATCAAATAAAAACTTTGGGGAGAAAAATACTTCATTTGCAACTAGAGCAAACAGTTTCAAAAGAATACATTCAAGAAGTTCTTTCTGGTGCCAGTCACCTCTGTCCTGCACTGTCTCTCCCCGCCAGTGACGAGTGCAAAAAGCGAAATATGAAATGTTTATTTCACTGAGTCAACACTCTGGAGTCGTTTCGTTCCTTCTAAAATGATAAAAAACCATCTTTGAAACCTTTTTCCTGCCCGTCTGACTTGTATTTCGTCTAAATCCAGAATATTAGACACCCGTATTTCAGGCCGAGGGCGGCCAAGGCCAACCATAACCTCACTGCTGCCAACCCAACAACGCCAAAGACACAATTCAAACAATTATTGCGAATATTTCAAACGATGTTAATCATAAAAATAAAATAATAGCGTTAAATGGGAGACTTAGGAGATGTAAGGCGTGAAATTTGATTGTGATCTGTATTGTAGTTGCCGAGAAACGTGAGCGATTACAGACA
>NW_017728744.1:0-689 GCF_001865875.1 Lupinus angustifolius
TTTTGGCATCATACCCCATTTTGTATAAACTAGAAGGCAAACTTTTCTGCAACCAACTCTTGTGGAAACACACTCCTTAATCTAAAAATAAAGGTTTTCCAGAAACACAATTTATTAGTGCTTAATAACAAAGCAACTCAAAAACCACTACATATGTCAACAATAAAAAGTGGAAAATGGCAACCATGTACAAACCTAGAGTGAAATTAAAACATTGAAAAGTAGCACCTATAGCATGATATATACTTGAAGCATTATAAGAAACAACTTTAATACTGTGAAATTAAATACAATTTGCACACTTACAGGCTCCTCCCAATTTTATTTCACTCCATCTTTATCNCTTTTATCATATGCAAATCCATAGATGAACATATGGCAAAGTTGGTGGACGGTAACAACATAGAAGGTGTGTATGTGTTAGACAAATATTGTCTCTGCATTCTTTAAAAACTCCCCTGCTCCTTGTCTTCAATTAGTACCAAGAACTTTAACTGCATCTGTCTCACCTGTGGACATTTGCACTTTGTAAACAGGGCCAAACGCCCTATGATGGTTGTGAAATTAGAAGCTGTCTTTTGTATATATTTGGAAAAGGAGTCTCAATATTCCCAAAACACAAAAATACAAAATATGAACAAGTCCACAGCACCAAATAATAGGTCTTATTATCCCCTCCACTTATTTAT
>NW_017728744.1:789-1190 GCF_001865875.1 Lupinus angustifolius
CATGAAATGTTTACTGACATAAAAGAAGAAAATACAGAACTTCTAATAGATATATTGGTCTCATTTAGGTCCTAAAAAGTTGAAATCCAAGGGAATATTGGTCTCATTTAGGAAAGTATAAAACCAAATATGAACCATGTCCAACTTTTAAACTATTAAATTTGAAAGTACAAGGTCTCAAAACCAAACTTTTAAACTAATATTCAAGTCATGAGGCAAACAATCTTACAATTATGTAAGGCTCACTCCCTTGACTAAAATTATGAAAAACAGTACAAATTACTAAAATTGTATTTAAACCAAAATACAAAAAAATTCATCTTTCTTGATTCACAACCTAATTGATCCACAATAGACTCTAGTTATGCAATACATAAATCGGTAATAAAAGAAATAAAATG
>NW_017728745.1:0-126 GCF_001865875.1 Lupinus angustifolius
GGAAGGCAAAGAGAGGGTGAAAATACAAGCCCAAACCGTGAGCATGGAGGAGATTTGGATGGTGTTAAGATCAAATCCCTACTTTCTTGGGGATGAGTGATCCAGAGGCATATTTAGCATGGGAAT
>NW_017728745.1:131-1186 GCF_001865875.1 Lupinus angustifolius
GCAAATACAAGCCCAAACCATGAGCATAGAGGAGAGTTGGATGGTGTTAAGATCAAAGTCCCTACATTCTTGGGGATGAGTGATCTAGAGGCATATTTACATGGGAATTGAAGATGGAACAAGTCTTCAATTGTCACAACTATTCAGAGGCAAAGAAAGTCAAGGTGGCAACCCTTGAATTTCAAGAGTATGCAATGGTTTGGTGGGATCAGCACCAAAAAGATAGAGTGAGATGTGGAGATGTAGCCATTGAAACATGGGCTGAAATGAAGAGAGCAATGAGAAGGAGGTTTGTACCTCATTCTTACAATAGAGATGTGCATAACAAGCTACAAAGGCTCACTCAAGGGTCCCAAACAGTAGATGAATATTTCAAAGCCATGGAATTAGCCTTGCTTAGGTCCAACCTCAATGAGGACCGTGAAGCAACAATGGCTAGGTTTCTTCATGGGTTGAATCCAGAAATCCAAGATGTGGTGGAATTGCAGCCATATGTGGAGTTAGATGACTTGGTTCAGAAAGCCATCAAAGTGGAGCAACAAATTAAGAGGAAGAAGTCTAAGTACTCCTCTAGTACGTCAAAATCCCACTCTTGGAGAGATGAGCAAAAAAGGGAGAGCCCTAAGGCCAAGGAGGCCGTGGGCAGCCACAAAACCACCCAACCAGCCATGGAGACCAATGGGAAGACTAGAAACGTGAAGTGTTTCAAGTAACTAGAAACGTGAAGTGTTTCAAGTGCCTTGGCCATGGACACATTGCCTCTCAATGTCCTACAAAAAGGACAATGGTGATCACTAATGGTGTCGTTGAGTCCCAATCCGAACCATCTAGTGGAGAGGAGTGTGATGATTATATATCCATGTTTAATTGTGATATTTTGATGATGAAGAGACTCTTGGGAAGCCAAGTTAAGAGGCATGAAGAAAGNNNAAATACAACCTATTTCACTCAACATGTTTGGTCCAAGGCAAGGTATGCATGTTGGTCCAAGGCAAGGTATGCATGTTTGTTCCTCATTCTTCTCCTCATCCTATCCTCGACATATCCTCATCCTC
>NW_017728746.1:0-1186 GCF_001865875.1 Lupinus angustifolius
ACTCCTTACCGTTTGCAATGGTTAAGTGAAGTTGGGGAAATGATTTCCAATAAACAAGCTGAAATTTGTTTTTCAATTGCGAAGTACATGGATTCGGTTGTGTGTGATGTGGTGGACATGGATGCTAGCCATTTGCTCTTGGGCCGTCCATGGCAATATGACAAGAAAACCAGACATGATGGCCGAACTAACAAGTTTTCTTTTAAGCATCAAAACCGCAAGGTTGTGCTATCACCTTTGTCTCCTAAGCAAGTGAGTGAGGATCAAAAAAAATTGAGAGAAAAGATTGAGTTGGAGAGAAAATAATGGGAGAGAGAAAATTTGAGTGAGAAGCCGAGTGAAAAGAAAATAAAAATGAGTGAAAAGAAAGAAACAAGCAAAAGCAAAAAGAGTGAGATGACAAAAAAAGAGAGTTATATGGCAACAAAAGGAGAGATAAAGCAAGCTTTGATTTCAAAGCAACCATTATACCTACTCTTTAGTAGGGAGTTTTGCCTAACTACTAACCCTTCTAAGGAAGGAAGTTTGCCTATGTTTGTTGAAAATCTTTTGCAGGAATTTGGTGATGTCTTTCCAAAGGAAGTACCTCACGGGTTGCCACCATTGAGGGGTATTGAGCATCAAATTGATCTCATACCGGGTGCATCTTTGCCTAATAGGCCAGCCTATAGGTGTAACCCAACCGAGACCAAAGAAATCCAACACCAAATTGAGGAATTGATGGAAAAGGGATGGGTTCAAGAGAGCCTAAGTCCTTGTGCGGTTCCAATCATATTGGTACCCAAAAAGGATGGTACTTGGAGGATGTGCACTGATTGTAGAGCCGTAAATAACATAACGGTAAAGTATAGACATCCTATCCCTAGACTAGATGATATGTTGGATGAATTGTATGGAGCCACAACTTTTTCAAAAATCGATTTAAAAAGTGGCTACCATCAAATTCGGATCCGAGAAGGTGATGAATGGAAAACAGCTTTTACAACTACTTATGGTTTATATGAGTGGCTTGTGATGCCATTTGGGCTAACCAATGCCCCAAGCACTTTCATGCGTTTAATGAATCATGTTTTAAGAGAATTTTTGGGTAAATTTGTGGTGATTTACTTTGATGATATCTTAATTTACTCCAAAACTTTATATGAGCATCATGAACATCTAAAGGTTGTTTTGATTGTTTTGAGAA
>NW_017728747.1:0-1184 GCF_001865875.1 Lupinus angustifolius
TCATCATAATTAATAAAGTTAACATTTCATATAATTACATTTCACCATATTTTTATACAATTTATTTTTTGAAAAAAATAGTTATTAACATGTTAAAATGTTATCAATCCTTTTTATTTGATGAAGTAACGATGCAAATGCCTAAAAATCTAAGAACTAAGTTCCCTATAGAAGAGGGTCGTAGCAAGAAGGTGAAGGAATGACTTCAAGTAAGGGTGACAACTTGATGAATTTTGATTTGGATTTAAATGTCATCCATTAATTATTATAAATCTATTTAAACTATATTTTAAGTTATTCAATCTATTTATATCCAAATTTAATGAATAAATTTCAATCCATTCAATCTATCACCGACTCAATTTTCATGGATTTAGATGGATGAATATACAATCAATTTGATTATTTTTATTGGAACTAAAAATACTATTGAAGAAAATTATTATTCTAAAAACTACTATCTCCATAAAACATTTTTTAAAATCACATTTAAAAAAAANAAAAAAAACACTTTAAAATCATTTAAAAAACACTTTCAAAAATCAAATTTTTTAAATAAAAATTGATTTTTAAACTTTTAAAAAAGATATTATTTTTCTAAGATTCTACGAGCATGTGACGTTTAAGGTTCTATGTGTAAAGTTTTTAACAAATACTTATAAAGCGTGATAATATGCACTGTGACTATAAAAATTTATACATAATCACTATATCATTCACCATTCATTTGTATTACTTTTTTGTTCACCATTCATTTGTGTTACTATTTTTAGAAGTCAATGATGATTAAATATAAACGGCGAATATTGAAGTGAAAGTGTATAAAACTCATATACTGTCAGTGTACACATTTTTTCTCATACTTATAAATGTTATATAGTTAAAAATAAACTTTTAATATCAACTACATACATATATATGTCCTATAATTTATATTAATTCAATAAAATATTAAAAGTGAGAGTTAGAATCATGGGTGAATTGGTTCAATTTAATTTTCTTAAATATTAAATGAAATTGCAAGCAAAAAATATTATTTTTTGAATTTTTGTTTTTTAAATACAGATATCAAGGAACCTCACAGCACCATGGGATTCTGTTTCTACAAGGATCTTTCTATAACCACGCTGAATCTCAATTCTTACCATGAAAAATCCCCCACATCTCTGAACGCATAATAGAAC
>NW_017728748.1:0-1183 GCF_001865875.1 Lupinus angustifolius
AAATTTAATACATTACAAATAGGTAAAGTTATCATTTTAAGTTCATTCTTGATCTATTTACTCAATCAAACCTATGGTTTTGTAGCTTCAATCCGACAAGTGCATTTCACAATTTTAACATTTATACTAAAAAATAGATTATTGCATCAATGATTGCACTTGGTACATATATGCGGTAGGACCTTGTAAAACTGCTTCAAAGAAAATAATGAATAATGTGTAATCACTTAATATTTCTATTTATCCAATGAAATGATATATAAGCTTTGTTACAAGTTTTGTTACATTTCTCTACACATGCACTATTTATTATTAATTTAGTCCTTGTACATTTGTGTTTATTTGAGTTTCAGCCATGTCCTATGTTTTTTATATTTGTTCTTTTATTTTCAATTATTTGGATTTTGTTCTCAACAATTGATGATTAACCAACCTTATCAATATTATTAAAATGGGAAATAATAACATACATATAATAATATTATTTTGAATATTTGATAAATGATTAGAAATGAATGCAATTAGGGGAAGTTGAAATAACACTTACTACAGGAAAGATGGCAAAATCA
The DNA here is from genome assembly GCF_001865875.1 of Lupinus angustifolius. NCBI lineage: Eukaryota > Viridiplantae > Streptophyta > Magnoliopsida > Fabales > Fabaceae > Lupinus > Lupinus angustifolius. The sequence continues at coordinate 570 of NW_017728748.1, forward strand.
ATTTTTATTTAATTAGGATTCATGTCAAACAGACTATTAAGGAATATTGAGGAACATAGATCAAATGGGGATTAATCCATTATTTGGAGGATGATGAAACTAAGTTCAAGAAAAATCATGTACGACATAATTAAAAAAGATTTAAAGATCAATTTTTATCAATTAACATGATTTATAGTAGAGACACATTTTTGTTTGTGAAATATAAAACTATAGTTCTTTATCAATGATGATTTCACTCGTTATTAGAATAAGAATGAAATGGTTTCACATTTTTTATTCTTATGTAGGTCTAAGTACAAAACAAATGCCCAATTATGTCATCCCTCCAATAAAAAAAACAAGCCATGTGTCACCTAGGACCATAGGAGTGACCAATGGATACTATCCATGCATTCAACTTATATAGATAAATTCATTACTGACATTTATTACTTATCCTTTTTATCGCATTATATCTTTGTGTCTTTCCTTCATTATATAATTTATATTAATCAAATAAAATTATAAATAGTGCTACTTATATTTATTATTCTATGATTGATTAATTGATGTGAACACCTAGAGAAATTTTATCAATTTATGACATTATATAGTTTATATTAATATTTCCC
>NW_017728749.1:0-863 GCF_001865875.1 Lupinus angustifolius
GGAATCTGGTGGAGGAAAAATTCATGAACAAACACTTTCCGCAAGAGAAGTTTATAGATATGAAGACTGCCATATCCACTTTTGTGCAACCAGTAAATGAAAGCCTCTATGAATCGTGGGATAGATTCAAGTCCATGCTGAGGAAATGCCCCAACCACGGGTTTGATGTGCAAACCCAAATTCATATTTTCATCAATGGATTTTAGCAGCAACATAAATGGATTTTAAATGCAACTGCGGGTGGACAGTTGTTGACAAAGCCCTTGCAAGAGCCCATTGACATCATTGAGTCCATGGCCCTGAATGATCAAAAGAGTCAACTTCATAGAGGACCCACACCTAGAAGAGGTGGAATCCTTGAGCTGAGCCCAACAAATGTTGTGTTGGCTCAGCACAAATTGCTTCAACAACAGTTAGATGAGGTATCTCAAAAGCTAAATGATCTTCCTAGACAGATCATAGAGTCTTCAAAGAAGCAAGTTTTTAGATGTGACCAATGCACTGATGATCATGACATGAGTCAATGCCAGACTCAGATTGAGGACATCCAATTTGTCAACAATCTTCCAAGGCAAAATTTCCAGAACAATTACCCAAGGGGAGGAAATCAATTTCAAGGAAACCAACCATGGAGGCAGGACAATCCTCAGAAACCACCATTCTATCCTAGACCTAATCAATACCAACACCCTACCCAAGAGAAGAATGCTAAACTGGAGGACACTCTGAAGCAATTCATGCAAATGACAATGTCCAACCAGAAAAACATTGATGCTTCCCTTAGGAACATGCAGATTCAAATTGGGCAGTTGACCAAGCAATTAGCATAAAATCAGAAAACGACATTTTCTGTCAATACTGAA
>NW_017728749.1:963-1182 GCF_001865875.1 Lupinus angustifolius
GAACCTAGCTCATCTGCCCAATAAGATGGATTGGTGGAAAAAGCTAGATTTTTGTAGGTAACATGTGTCAAGCTAGTGACGGTAAAGAAGCGCTTGTTGGGAGGCAACACAATACATTTTGAATATAAATAAATATGTTTTTCTTTATTAAAATTCTTTTATCTTATTCTTTAATGTCATTTTTTGAAAGAGAAAATTGAGAAAAATTATTTTGGTCCA
>NW_017728750.1:0-1040 GCF_001865875.1 Lupinus angustifolius
TTTTATTCATAAGAGTTCGTGCTTGTTCTTTTTACTATCAATCATAAAAGGAAAAAAGATAATTGATGGCATATAATATATATATATATCTAATGTTTCCTCATGATTGAATCCATGTCTCCTAGCTGCAGTAAAAGAAGTTTACTGACTAGATTACATCACCTAAGACAAACTTGTAAAGTTCTTTTCTGAATCATTTTTATCATGGTACAGAGACAGTAATTTAAGGCCAAAAACATAAGATTACAAGAAAACCAACAACACATTAATATAGTAGTGTAAGATTCCACTAGATCACTAGAAAAACTAGAAGGTCAATGGTTCGATTACTGTGAACGACACTTATCAGGAAGGTCACACCCCAAAAAAGAATTAGTTTCTTTCCAAAAAGGTGATAGAACACCCTTGGTAATACTAAAAAATAAGATTTCACTGTAATAATGCGTGTTTGGTAACATAAAAACAATGTATTTTTAAAGGTAAATTTGTTTAATTCGAGCACAAAATCAATGATAGAGTAAAAAAATTAAAACCATAATAATAGAAATGCATGCAAATTTGAGATTACATATGTGAACACTTTAATGCTTGCCTCAACCTCATGACAAAGCATTAAGTTATGGGTGGGGTTTATAAATGCAATTTGGAGAGATTCTTCTATAATCGCTGTACACCTCAATTAAAGTGAAGCTCTAAATTTAATGCGGCTCATAGTCTAAAGTTATGGTTATCAGTATTTCCGGATATATCAGTTGTGTTTTCCCCCAACACTGCCAGATATTGTAATAAACAGCGGCTATTTAACAGTGCAGTTTTGAACGACGTTGTTAAAAATGAGGCGGAAGAACATCAACAACGCATAATAAAGCAGGCACTGTCAATTTGTGTAACTTCAACATCACATTCTTGACAATGGGCTGTTGAACATCAGTAATGTTAGCGCTGACTTGAATGATTTATTTTTAACGGCGCATTTGATAGGAAGCGCTGTTGATGTGAATATATGCAACAACGCATATTTAAGGAAGCGCTGTTGAAGA
>NW_017728750.1:1046-1180 GCF_001865875.1 Lupinus angustifolius
GAAGATGACATAGTAACCGCGCTTGCTTAATTATGTATTGTTGATGTTTTGACGACTTTTTAAGCGTCCGAGAAATTAATGGTGGAACAGTAATGCGTCTCTTCGTTTGTTGAAATATTAATGGTTGCTCATCT
>NW_017728751.1:0-1178 GCF_001865875.1 Lupinus angustifolius
AAGTGCTCTAACATTGTTGGTGAAATATTCCTAACAGCCATATTGACTCTTTATTTCTTAATGGATACTCCTTATTGCCTAATGAATACTCCTCCTTATTGCTTAATGAATAGTCCTTATTGCCTAATGAATAGTCCTTATTGCCAAATGAATATTCATAACAGATTCTGAGTCATATTAATCAACATACCTTGACATAAGACCATATTAACTCTTTGCGTAGTACATTCTTCCAATTTGTGTGAAATAGGGGATGAAAATCCGAACTCCTAACCATTATTCCCGAGAAATTGTTAAATTTAACAACAATGCCCTTAATTTGGTTCAATTGGCACTCAAAATTAGTAGAAATTGATTTCTATTATATATTCAACGGACCTTGATTGAGGTTTCAAGTATTTTTTCTTCCCTCACTTTCATTTTGATGTGGCTGGTAATTGACATAGTTATACATAAACAATATAAAATTCATAAACTGGAAAAATATTAAAATAACCAAAGATTACCAAAACAATAATATTGTATTAGTTTGTACTATCACTTATGTCATTAATTTGCTAATTTTGATGGTTGATATCATCATCAACTTGTTGTACCTCATCATTCTATTCCCCCTCTTTATGTTATGGCTCATCTTCACCTTCTTGGTCATTTTTGTCTTCTTGCTCATTTGGACCGTTAACTATTATTATTGAATTAACATTATGATAACTACAAAATTAAAATATGTAAAAGAAGAGAAACAAAATAAATGGGCATAATAGTACTTGCCACAATGGTAAAGGATGAAATGATCTGTATAAACTTATACAATAGAGAAAAAACATAGGTATGGATTTAACGGGTAAAACTCATGGGTACCCGTCTGAACCCAACCCGAATTTAACGAGTAAAATTCATTGTGATTGGGTTCGGATTCAGGTTTTACCTGAATATAATTTTCGGGTTCAAGTTCGGTTTGATATAGGTAATATCCTACCCCGAACCCACCCCAAACCTAGATTATACAATTTACTCAATTACACAATAATGGAGAACATGTCGTGGCAAGAAACATCATTGTTTTAATGATGGAAAATTGGAGACAATGTAGTGGGATAATGCTACTGACCACTTTAGATATTAACGTGTACATATATATATATATATACATATACATATATATATATATATACATA
>NW_017728752.1:0-1177 GCF_001865875.1 Lupinus angustifolius
AAGAAGCATATAAGTGAGCTTGACACCACATCTTGACCCAAAACCATAAGGCATTAGGTCTATAAGTATATCCACTTATATGTTCTTTAACTCATCCATTTTTTTTCAATATGAGACTTCTTCATTCACACTTGGAATACCTAAGAGTAAGAAACCTAACTTAACTCATGTGTTAAGTCAGATTCTATACATGTATTGTTGACAATAATTTTTTAGATGTTAGAGAATATGATCTTATTTAAGATAAGAAATGAAATATCCTTATTACATGTTCATAATGTCATAACGGGGATGTTAATTTCTAACAGATCCATAAAGGCACATGACTGCTGAATGTCTTTGATGAAAGACGAAATACAAACATTGACTTGAATACAGGGTGTGACACGAGCATTAGTAGATATGCAGAGTGTAACATACACATTGACTGAATGCAGGGTGTGACACGAACATTGGTAGATATGCAAATTGTGATGCACAAATTGACTTGGATGGAAAGATGTGCCGGTGTTGACAAATGGTGTATGCTTTGAGTATACTCCTTATAGTAGAGTATAATAATTCTTTTGAACTACGATTGTTAGAGTAGATAACAATAGTAGTCATTGAATCTTTCTAAGGAAGATCCAAGGTTGAGTTTGATTGAATATTAAAGATGACAGTTCTTAATGAATTTTGATGTATATGTTCCACAATATCGAAAGACATCATAACATTGACAAGCTAGGCAACATGTTCGACTAAACAACAATGCAGAAAGCTGCACTATAAGTTTGGAGAGCTAGACTCTTGGTAACACCGTCATTGATACTTGGTAAGACTTATGCTAAAGGGCAAGCATGCTCTTATGTGTAACACTGGTTAAAGAGAGTTAGACATTAAGGAAGATGAAGTTAAATATTTGCTAATTTGGAAATTCTTGCATAGATTTCCTCAGAAGAAAAATATCTATCTATTTAAATCAAGATGAAGATTGTCGGGGTGCTTGAAATATACTATTGTGCAAAGTATTAACAATTAGGGCTATCCTGCCATGCTCATGCAATCCCCACCAAAATTAGGACAAACATGAAGATTCCCGTTTTTAAATAGGGCACAAATACATATATAATACAAAAGGAACATTACATATGTATATAAATAATATACAATATATATATATATATATATATATATA
>NW_017728753.1:0-1177 GCF_001865875.1 Lupinus angustifolius
AACATTCCTCATAAATCAAAAGACCCAGGTAGTGTGACCATTCCTGTCACTATTGGAAAGGTGAAGTGCTCGTTGATCTTGGAGCCAATGTGAGTTTGATGTTGTTGGCAATGATGAAAACAATTGGAGGAATACAATTAAAGCCTACAAGAATGTCCTTGCAACTAGTAGATAGATCAATCAAATATCCTGAAGGGGTTGTAGAGGATGTTTTGGTCAAAGTGGACAAATTTTTGATCCCGATGGACTTTGTTGTCATTGACATTACCAAAGATACGGAGATCCCACTCATATTAGGGAGACCTTTTATGAGGACAACAAAAATGGGGATTGACATGGAAAATGGCAAATTACTAGTTCAAGTTGTAGATGATGAAATTGAGTTTGACATTTTCCATGCAATGCATCATCTAAAGGACAAAGGGCAATGTTTGCAATTAGATATTGTTGAAGAAATTTGCACAGAACACCCTCAACCTGAAAAATCTTTGGAGATGCAAGAAAACAAAGTGGAGGAAGAAATCATCAAACACTTTTCTGATCACCAAAATCCAAGTGGACCAGCAGAGAGAGAAACAAAACTGGAGTTGAAGGAATTACCGTCTCATTTATAGTATGCTTTCTTAGATGGAGAGGCCAACAATCCAGTAATCATCAATAGTAAGTTGTCCAAATTGGAGGAAGAAAAACTACTACAAGTCTTGAAGAAGCATCAAGAAGCACTTGGATGGACATTAAAATATCTCAAAGGCATTAGTCCATCATATTGCATGCACAAAATTATGATGGATGATGATTATAAACCTTGTGCTCAACCGCAAATGAGACTTAATCCGGCAATGAAGGAAGTGGTGAGGAAAGAAATTGTGAAAATGTTAGAAGCTGGTATGATCTACCCCATTTCGGATAGTAAATGGGTAAGTCTAGTTCAAGTGGTGCCAAAAAGAGGAGTGATGACGATAATTCGAAATGAGAACAATGAACTGATTCCAACTAGAGTTGTTACTCGTTGGAGAGTTTGTATCGACTACAGCAAACTTAATGTCGCCACAAGAAAGGATCATTTTCCCTGGCCCTTCATGGATCAAATGCTAGAAAGATTAGCCGGAAGAGCCTTCTACTGTTTCCTAGATTGGTACTCTAGATACAATCAAATTGTTGTGGATCCATTGGACCA
>NW_017728754.1:0-1177 GCF_001865875.1 Lupinus angustifolius
TTTGCACTCAAAACCAATTTTCAGCCAAAACCTCTGTCTAGAACAGTTTGATTATAACTTTATAAACTTTTCTTAGAAGAAAAGAAAGGTTAATTAATCCAAGAACTAAAAATGTTAAGACAAAAATAGAAGGCAACTACGAACATGACCATAGTCTGCCACCGAATCTAAAAGGGTGAACCTAAAAATTCATCATATGCCTAAAGTTTCTCAAATAAACCAGGTATGTGATGAATTTTTAGGTATGCCCTTTAAGGTACAAAACTCATGAACAATTTCAAACACATAAAAGGAAAACACACATTGAAACAAAACATTATGCAATTAAGAACATCAACAACAAAGATGAAACCTACAAGGCTACAACAACCAACCACCCATAAATCCATTTTTTGTTGTTGCTAAGTTTCTATATTTGATTCACTGACACAAATCAAGCACACCCCAAGTTTGAAAAATACAATTTTTATGAAGGAAAAACCATCCCAAAACAAACAAAAAAAAGAGACAAAAAATCATATAACATAAAACAACCAACCATCCATAAACTCCAAAACAAGCAAATCCATTAACATGAACGACAAAACCAAAGCAAATCAAGCACACCCCAGATAAAAAAAATGAAACTTTTTTTATAAAAAAAAGACTGATTTTAACTCACATGATCATCATTGTGATAACGTGTACGAGAATTGAACGCAAGATGAATACCCTTAGCCATATCTCTATCATACATATCTCTGAGTCTAGGATCAGAAAGGGTCTCATAAGCCTCCTGAACAAGAATAAACCTTTTCGTATATTCCTCAACCCGATCCGGTGGTGACACATCTGGGTGATACTTTCGAGCCAATTGCTTATACGCTTGTTTGATCTCCATCAATGAACCCGATAATGGTATACCCAGAAGTTCATAGAAGCTCCGGTGAGAAACCTCCGTAGAAACCACGTGACCACCGTTGAGGGTGGCGTTTGTTCTGAGTGAGGAAAATGAGATTGTGGTGGGGTATGTGATGATGGGTTGGAGAGAGATTGTGGTTGGAGAAATGGGGATATGGTTGTAGAAGAGTGTGTGGGTTTGGGGAATGGTTAAGCCATAACAATGCATGTTTCTTCTATACAGGGATATTGGATTTGAGTGGGTTTGTTTCTGAATCTGGTTTTATGTGGTGGGGTT
>NW_017728755.1:0-1176 GCF_001865875.1 Lupinus angustifolius
TCAGTTTCAACAGCTTTTCAAAAAGTTAGGTTAATCGATTAACTTGTGCCTTAATCGATTAACAACATGTTTCCATATGTATTTTCAATTACAAAAACTCAAATATGTTATGCACTTGATTCATACATGTTTAACACTAAGTTTATGCCTAGGATGCACAGATACATGTATTTATGTGATGCATGAACATATTATAAATGACATATCTCAAAGATGAAATGATTTAAAGGTTTTATGCATATGAGACATGTGTTAGGTGACCTAAGCCTTAGACTCAACCTAAACTAGTCTCTAGTCTAAGTCTAGTACCAATCAAAAGACTTAAGCATGTTGATTTGTTGATGATCTTCAAGCTCTTATTAGCACAAGTTGTCCTCATCAAAACCATGACATATAATAAGAGAGCTTTCCAAAGTGCTCCTCTTGACATGCACTTTCATCCACTGGATTCGTAGAGTAGTGGTCTGTGATTAGTGTTTGTTAATGTGTTGATGGTAATGTTTTAAGTTGTTGGATTTTTATCTTGTTTTATGGTTTTTACAATATGAACATGGTTTATATGTTTTGTTGTTTGAACATGTGGATTTTATTTGCTGAATTATATGTTAAATGCTAGGATATTTACAAAGTCTTATCCATCTTATATAGAATTATCAATTGTTATGCATGATCAATTAGATTTTGACCTTGGATTTTTATGAAGTCATACCTATATCTTGTACCCTTTTTATATGTATATATTATGCTGGAAACTTCACATTTCCTTATTTTTGATGAAGTCAAAAGGGGAGGAAAGTGGGGTTGTGTATTTTTTCGATTATATCTATTTTAGGCACATACATAAAAATGGGGAGTCTACAAGATAGGGGGAGCATACTCAAATTCTTCAAAGTCATATCTTATAAAGTATGCTAGATCAGAAAATCAACAGTTAAAGGATATTGGTTTGTCATCATAAAAAATGGGGCGATTCTGAAGAAGATCATTTCCTGACCTTGGCGCGATTTTGATGAAAACACCAAGATCACAAAAATAAGAAAAAGGAAGAAGACCATGAAGACAAGATGATCGAGCTTCTAGGATTACTCATAGACATAGTCTTCTTAAGTACTTTTATCCTTATACTTCAAATATCTTCTTTTGCTTTGGAGGTCGTAGCCTTCAATGTGATGCTCT
>NW_017728756.1:0-273 GCF_001865875.1 Lupinus angustifolius
AGGAAGAGAATGAGGATGAGGATAGGATGAGGAGGAGGAGGAGGTTAGGATGAGGACGAGAATGAGGATGAGGATAGGATGAGGACGAGGATGAGTATAGGATGAGGATGAGAATAGGATGAGGATGAGGATGAGGATAGGATCTGGATGAGGATGAGGATGAGGAAAAGGATATGAAGAGGATGAGGATGAGGAAAAGGATAGGAAGTGGATGAGGATGAGGTTAGGATGAGGATGAGGATGAGGATAGGAGGAGGATAAGAATGAGGATAG
>NW_017728756.1:373-735 GCF_001865875.1 Lupinus angustifolius
TCACGGCCAATCAAGAAGAAAATGTTTGACACACCAAGCAAGAACCTTAGCTCTGAATACCACTTGATGAGAACCTCTTCAGGAGATCCTTTTCTTCAACAATCTATCTTGTTTGGTGTCCTTGAACCCACAGTTTGAGTGGTTCTTTTGATGGTGAATGTTTAGGCTGAATGGAAGTGTGTTGGATAAAAGAAGATGGTTAAAGTAGAAGGGTGATGGCGCCACAACAAAGATGTTGATAAGCCGGGTGCTATTCGCCACAAGAACGTGGTTCTTGATAAGAATTTGTAATCTTGGTTCAGCCAAGAAGTTAGGAGAAGACACTCTCACACAAAAAGGAATAACCTTGTATTTTCACACGA
>NW_017728756.1:835-1175 GCF_001865875.1 Lupinus angustifolius
ATACAAAGCTTTAACCAAGTGAAGAATTCGGCCCCCCCTTTGAAGGTTGTGGTCCACACGAGTTAATGGCAATTTTGAGTCCCAAGCAAAGCTTTAACCAAGTGCAAGTAACAAAGTCTAAGATTTCCTAATTCTTTGGGAAGAATTCGGCCACCCTTAACTGTTTTGGTCTTCATGAATCCATTTGAATGTCTTGCACGAAAAACATCTCTTGAATTAATCATGCTTGACTAGATTAATGGCCTTGCACGAAAATCTTCAAGGAATAATCACTCTTGACTTCATTTAATGCTTTGCACAAATAAACTTCATGACTTTAATCCTTTGCACGAAAACATTC
>NW_017728757.1:0-1173 GCF_001865875.1 Lupinus angustifolius
CAATAAGATGCATTTTACAGTTTCCAAAGAAGTATAACAAGAAAGATGAAAGTGTCTGCTATACAATGCCAATTAGCCTCAACTAATCTATATCAGTCTCCTTCGGTAAGACTTATAGTCTATTCAAGCGAGAAGCAATGTCTAAGAAAGCATCCTCCCTGCACGGAATTGTAAGGCCACCCATTGGATGCTCATATCCAAATTCTTCTTCAGCTTCATTAAGTAACACTTGAAATGAAGGTTGATTCAAGTATGAAACTGGAATAACAAAACGCTTCATTTTTGCTCCAACATAGACTGCAAGGTACCCTTTCGGGACTTCCATAGCTTTGGAAGCAATTTGGAATGAAACCCTTCTAATACCAGGTAAGCGAAATCCCATTGTTATATGTTTTGCTACACACCAAGAATTCAAGGACTTGTTTAAGATAGATTATTTTGAAATCTTATTTTTCAAGTGACTTATATTGCTTGAGAATGCCATGATGAGTTGAGTGTATATATAGATAAAATGTGTCCTTATTGTGTGGAAACAATTCTGTACTGAAATGAATGGTTAAGGGGCTATTTGATGGGGTCTAGTAGGAGACAAGGGCTTATGAAAGATCACATGGTATTGTAATATTGTCTACAAGGTGTTTAACAAGGATTGATTTAGATTTGAGGATTGATGCCTAAGTTGTTGTCTCCTTCAGAAAGAGTCTTAACAGACAATAAGATAATAATTGCATAGCTGATGTAATGGCCTACTTGTAATGTTTCAGACATGCTCAAAACATATCACATAGCTTCTAGTATTGGTAAACCACAAGTTATTGGAATCTGATCTATAGAAAATGATATCTATCTGATAGATGTTTAGATAATAGAATCAGAGGTAAGAAAATATCATATTTTTTGTGATAATATCCAAACTAGCATTACTAGTACTTGCAAGACATAAAGCATGGTCCCACAATTGAGGCAACCACTTCAATAATCTCTAAAACAGTAGAAGTTATCCAGTGTGGAGTGGTTATAACTTATATTGATTAGTAGCATCCTCCCTGTAACAAAACTAGTGCAAAACAAAGCATTTCTCGAAATAAAAAGTGGTTCAAGAATGCAGTAAAATTGAAATGATTTCTGCCAATTCAGTGTAAGAATGACTTGTGTTCTGTGGCTTGTAAACTC
>NW_017728758.1:0-1166 GCF_001865875.1 Lupinus angustifolius
TTTTATTTGTGAAGAAGATATTGCTCTGGACCTTGGCGCAGTTTTGATGAAGACATCAATTTCACCAAAAAGAAGAAAAAGAAAAATACATTGAAGTTTGCAAGAGGAATCAAAGTTTTCAAGTCTAGTCTTCTACGTAGTTTTGATGAAGACAAAGATTTGAGGAAAACTTGAAGATTGATTCAACTCAATAAACAACAAGCTGAAGACTCAAGGTTATCTAGGATTAGAAAATTCTTTTATATCTTTTTAGAGTTCTAACATAATTGCTTAGTTCGTGTCTAGGTTAGGTAAACCAAGGATAAGAATCTCCCAAAGCTAAAATTATGGAAAACTTAAAATAAGAGAGTCCTTCATTCTTTCATGATAGGTAGTATGCATTGATTTCATTGCATAAAAGTATCACTTATTTTGAAATCATACTTTGCATATGCATACATCTTATAGAAGGTTGTACCTTGCATAAGGAAATCACTTTTCACAATATTAATGGATTAAGCAAGAAATTAATCAATTAAGTAAAGTTCTAGGGACATTTAACTAACTTTTATGAACTTAGATAATCGATTAAATATTTAGTAATCGATTAATGATGTATGTTCAACATAATTGAAACTATTTTAAAATATGTTAATTCATTAACTGAATAGATAATCGATTAAGGACAATTAAAATTGGTTTTATATGTAACACTTTATTTAACTCATGAGTAAGAATTAGGCATTCAAAAATTTAGATCATACTCATATCATACAAAATTTCTCTACATTAATTTTCAAGTGAAAAAGTATTGAGTTCTTGAGTGATTTTCAAAGAGAAGAGTGGACTTGATTCACAAAGTTTTTCAATGAGTGTTTTGCATTTTCATACACAAAAACCCTCATAGTATTGCACCAATTTTTGTGCATCTTTATGAGATTCTTGTGTTAGGTTTTTGTAGTTGATCATTAAAGTGACTAAATTGTACTTAGTTAGTGCATCACAACTAAACTTTCTTGTTAGCCACGTGAGAGTAGAATCACCCATGTGGCGGTTAGGATTGATTAGTATTCTTCACCGTTTATACAAGGGTCATGAGAAGCAAGAATCGACTAGGACAAAATCGTGAGTAGGAGGGGTATCCAAAGATGTCAAACCGTATTTCTTGGCTTAGAGTTCAAGAAAGG
>NW_017728759.1:0-1165 GCF_001865875.1 Lupinus angustifolius
ATCTCGAAGATCGTTTGCTTCACTACTTTCTTAGCTATGTCATAACTCCAAAATTCTCAAATTAATTACATGGAACTACAATTTATATATGCTTTTAAGCAATAAAATTTAAATCCATTGGGCTTTGACAGTAATGAGAAAGATGTAGTCCATGCGAGAAACTCACAGCCCCTTGCCTTAAGCAATCATCATCACCGACATACTTGAGCATTTTCGTGTATCCACTTCTAGTGGGTGCAAAATCATACTCGATTACTGCATATGGTAGAAACTTTCAGTAACCGGTTACTCTAGAGAGTAACCGATTACTGAATATGGCAGAAACCTTTATTAATCGACTACCCATCTGTATAATTGATTACCTAAACTTGATGTTTGAATTTTGAGAATTTTTATGTTGAGTAACCAATTACTTACCGTGAGTAACCGATTACTCACACCAGTATTACAGTGTTCTTCTCCTTTTTTGAGACAGTTCATCTTCTTCCTCAAACCCCTCTTTCGTGTCTACCCTATTTTGCCTCTAAAAACTTCATCTTTGATCCAATTTAAGTGATTTTCGAGTCATTTCATATCATATTTTTAATTCTAAACAATTTATTCCATAAATTTCGTGTTTAGTGGCCAAAATAAAAAAATCCCCAAATCTCTCAAACACTCAAAATCTATTATTTTTCAAAACTTCAATCCATGGCTTGAACATTAAAAGCTAAGAAGCAGCATACCAGTATGTCTCAATAGAAGCAAAATACTTCATCTTCTGAGGCTAATCCTTTAGATTTCGCACGACTTCTCACCAATGATGAACAACAAAAAGTCTTCTCGGAGAATTTTCTTGAACGACCAATCTTTGCTCCTAAGTATGGCAAGATAAGTAACTTTGTGTTTGATGATTTCTATGAGGAATCAAATGCCTACTACCCTGAACTTTTTAGAGTATTTTACTACAATTTGAACTTAAGGAAAAACCATTTGACATCCTCGATGAAAGGAAAATAATTTATTTTAGATGCAAAGACATTCAGTTCAATATGTTGTAATATACCCTATCAAGGTAGCATAAAAGATTTTGGTCTTGTATGTGAATGGGATAATTATGATACAAAAGAGTTCTACTAGACTATGTGTAGATTCTCTAAACGGGAAATCGAAATGCGTAAGCAAC
>NW_017728760.1:0-1165 GCF_001865875.1 Lupinus angustifolius
AATTCCAATGGCATAGTTGTGGATATTACAATATTTGTAGAAAACAAACTTTTGACTTGTTTGCACTTTTGATAAGTGTCACAAAACTCATTTCTTTTAAAATTTATTTTTGGTAGCCCAACTACTAATCCTTAGATGACACTTTTTCTAGATGCTTTTTGTGAATATATGCTACTCGGCGGTGCCAAACCCAAATAACACTTTCTTTTGAAATAAAGCATTTTGGAAACAGAGAAGTGCTATCTTCCAAGTCAATCATGTAAATGTTGTTAATTCCATGACTTATGAAGTTAATTTTTTTTATCTATACCATTGTGAATATTGCAACGCTCAAAATCAAAAGATACTTCGTCACCTCGATCGCATAACTAGATTATGCTTAGCAAGTTATGCTCCAATCCTTCTACGTAAAGAACATTGCCGATGATAGCTTGCGAAGCATTACATATCATTCCAAATCCGAGTATTTTTCCTTGATTGTTATCATCGTATATGATATAGCCCTTTTCTGATATTTTAAGGAATTTTGACCTATCACTTGTCATATGCCTCGAATAACTGCTATCAAGATACAATTGTTGTCTGTGTGTTTGGAGACATACCTAAAAAAATAAAATCACTTGATAGTTTTAGGTACCCAATTTATGTTGGGTCCCTTTTTGTTAGTAACCCTGGGAACTAGTCCTTTTTGTACCAATACAAACTTACCACTAGGCACTCCATGCGTTCTTATGTGACAAGAGATAGATGTGTGACCATAAATTCCACAATAAAAACAAGTAGGCAAGTTATTTCTATGTATGTTATGATTATTAGCTACTTTTTTTCTATATGCTCTCTTTTTCTTAGCTTCTTTATATCCTAAATCAGCCCGGTTACCAACATTTCTTGAAGTAACAAGTAAATTGTCAAGGTTTTGACTACTATATGTGAATCTTGCAATTTTCTACTTCAAAACAGAATTTTCAGCTTCTAAAATCTTGCATTTTTCACAGGTAGATGTCTTAATTAACATAGAAGAACAATCACATGAAGCACAAGCATATATAAGATCAAAAGTTTCATTTTCTAACTTTAATTCATTTCATTCATGTTGCATTTCAGCTAGTTTCTTTTCATACAAAAGAATGACTCTTTTTCTATCTACGTTAATTCTAGCTTGTTT
>NW_017728761.1:0-1165 GCF_001865875.1 Lupinus angustifolius
TATTTCAACATTACCAATATATCAAATAATATAATCAACATTATATTCATAATCAGATCACATACATAAACATAGGAATACACAATGATTGTAGCTCGCATGTGGGAATTTACTTCCACAATGGTAATGTATGCATGATATGTCATGATCATCCACCTTACACCAATATCCATCCAACATCCTAATCAGAAATAATCGAGAGTACAGGTCCCGTACCAAGCCGTTTTGTACCACCCGAAATAACATATCCTCGCAAGGAATAAAAATAGATCGATCGGTTCCCTCAGGAACAGTCCTACTCGGACCTAGGTCGTACAAACGCTTTCTGGGCATCCCTCTCATCGATCTCGAATGCAATCCAGGGGTTGTCAGAGATTGCCTAGTTTGGCCTGTGAGAACTGTCCGATCCAACAGGGTACCTCCCCAGGAATACAAGGGACTCGTCTCACCCAGACTCTCCCTCAAGACATTGTTGGCGAACCACCGTCCAATCAGTGCCGTCCCTGCTTACATCACGGTGCTCTAACTCGTCCCGTCATTTCCTCTCCACTACTTCATGGTCGCAATGCAATGCATTCTTAATCAGAATCAAATATAAATGTATTAATCAAACACATGATCGGCCCATCCTTAAGCCATCTCCCGACAAGGAATGCTTCTCGTGGGACCCGATAGTATGTCAACCGTACATGCTCTAGGTAACATCTCAATCACAACAACTCATCACCGAATACTCCTGGACGGTCACATGACCAAGCCTCTTACGGTCGGTCGATCGTTGTTCAGTGATATCATCTATCCTTACTAGGGTACCCCCCCAGTTCACGACCTCAAGTTGGATACTTGCCCAACAAGGTATAAACACAAACAATACTTTCACAACATCATCTTTATACCATTTAAGACATGATCTCATTCCACAACCTTAGACCACAACACCCTACCCGGGTTCGTCGCATTATTCACAACCTCATCTTATTTCAATCTTTCCACACCGTCCCTCGCCCAAGCGGGGACTAGTCGCTCAAGCGCCAATTCGCCTTTAAATCTCAAATAGACTGAAGCTTTCCTCGCCTAGGCGAAAGCATTATCGCCCAAGCGAGACCTCTCTCGCTAGAGTGAGAGGGTTCCAGAAACTCATTAAAATTCTGGAATTTTTTTTTTT
>NW_017728762.1:0-527 GCF_001865875.1 Lupinus angustifolius
GATGGTGAGTTTAAAGAAAAGCCTAAAGGCCTATGGACGGATATTAAGAAAAGAAAGGTCCAACATGACTTTAAGGCCAAGAACATTATTACTTCGACCTTATCATATGACGAGTTCTTTAGAGTCTCGCAATGCCTATATGCAAAAGAAATGTGGGATACTTTACAAGTTACCCACGAAGGCATGAGTGAAGTTAAGCGCGCTAGACTAAATGCGCTTACGCATGAGTATGAGTTATTTCGCATGCTTCCTAATGAATTTATATGTAATATGCAAAAACATTTTACTCATGTTGTAAATCATTTGGTCGCCCTTGATAAAACATTTACTAATGCTGATTTGTCTAACAAAGTTTTGCGTTGTCTTGACATGAAATGGCAACCAAAGGTAACCGCAATAATGGAGTTAAAGAATTTAGACAACATGCCATTAGCTACTCTGTTTGGGAAACTCCAAGAACATGAAATGGAGTTAGGGCGTTTGACTTTGAATGAAGAATCAGACAAGAAAAGAATCACACTCAAAAC
>NW_017728762.1:627-1165 GCF_001865875.1 Lupinus angustifolius
GCTTCACTTGCTATGGGTGTGGAAAATCGGGTCACGTGAAGCATCAATACCCAAGCCACCTCAAGAATGTCGAGAACAAGAAGAGCAAATCTCGAATATCCAAGTCAAAAGGAGCATACATTGTTTGGAACGATTCAGAGAAAGATTCGACTTCTAGCTCATCCGATGAGGAGATAAATTCAAAGATATGCCTTATAGCACAAGTGCATGAGAAGTGCACATCTAGTGATGAAGATAATTCTATTGAGGTACATTCCTATACTTCATCATGCTCCAATGACTCTCCTCCATATGATGAATTATATGCAGCTTATGTCGAAATGCATGAGGAGCTAAAGAAAATTGTTAAAATAAATATAGATAGAAAAAGAGTTATTTCCTTGCATGAAAAGAAAATAATTGAAATGCAAAAGGAATTAGATGAACTTAAACTTGAAAATGAAACTCTTGATCTTATCTATGCATGTGCCTCATGTGATTGCTCTACTTCTAAATTATGTCAACCCTCTATATGTGACAATTGTGAGAATTTAAATGC
>NW_017728763.1:0-1164 GCF_001865875.1 Lupinus angustifolius
TTATAACAAGAGACTTGAGTCTAATATATAACATTGGTTACTCTATTCCAGTATTAGACAATGTAAACAATAATATATTTCAAAGCATCCCAACACTTCTATCATTCCATGATTCAACAAAGAATCATCATTCCCATTCATGACTCTCAGAAAAGTTGGTTTCACATGCATGGAGGTGATTTAGATGATGGTGTGCAATATCACCTTAAAGAGGAAGCTACCGTTTTATCCAAAGTTCCAGTTTTCTTGTAAATTTTATACCAGAAGATCATTGTATCACGCTATTGATTAGTAAAGATAAGGAAAAACAAAAAATGTTGCAGACAAGAAAAGAAAGAAAAACGTCTCTCGCCACTTGCTTGGTGCATGATGGTTTGGTGAGTGGAGGAAATGGGTATTTTAAGAGGATGATGAAAGAGTATGGTATTAGTCATCTGATCCAACAATATGGTTGCATGGTGGACTTGTATAGTCGAGCATGTCTAATTGAAGATGCCTGGAACATTTGAAAATCTATGCCAATGGAACGTGATGTGCTCATATGGGGAGCTCTACTTAGTGATGCAAATAGTGTTTGGCTTCTTCAAGATTCTCATTAGTTTTTCATCCAAGACTCTCGTGTCAAGTTCTTGGTAGTCTTAGAACTTGAGGTTGAAGGTTCCTTCACACTATATTTTGGAGACAAACAATTACTTTGTAGCTTTTAAAAGCTAAATGAAGTAACTGCATCTTTAGAAGTTCTTAACAAAAATTTCCAATCTTCTAATTTCAATGTTGGAGGTTAACATGTAATTCATGTATTTGCGCTAAGCTCCTCAAAAGTGTATATGTTTTGGAAAAAGCTATGGAGGTGGTTCTTTCTCAATTACCCTAATCACCCTTCCTTTTTTTCTACTTTATTTTCTTTACTTCTCTCTCATTAAACATACAACATTATTAAAGTGTGTATTTTTCTTCTTTGAAATAAAATATTGGGATCAAAATTAAGGTCCATTTTATATTCTCTGTTTCATCCATTATGATTGGGTTAGTTGGTCAAGCTTCTGTCAAGATAGATAATTAAGTTTTGGATGAAGTTGTTTCTCTCTATGGTGATTAAGCTTTAGACGAAGTTGTTTATGTCTATGGTGGTTAAGCGTCGTTGTTGCTTCGCATTATGATTTC
>NW_017728764.1:0-1160 GCF_001865875.1 Lupinus angustifolius
CCAAATGATTAACTATATGAGTGAATCTTTTCTGCATTTCACTTAATGATTCATTTTGAAACATTCGAAATAACTCATTTTCACGTGTTAACGCATTTGGTCTCGTGTGCTTAACTTCGCTCGAGCCTTCATGACTTACTTGCAAAATGTCCCACATTTCTTTCACATTAAGGCACTATGAGACCCTAAAGAACTTGTCATATGATAAAGCAGAAGTAATGATGTTCTTGGCCTTAAGGTTGTGTGGAACTTTTCGTTTTCCTTCGTTAGTCCATAAGCTTTTAGGTTTTTCTTTAGGCTCACCATCTAGGCCTCTCCTTGTGATCTTGGAATATTTTTTCTTCACTATTGGATATAGATGTTTGATTACAAGTACTCTTCCAATACACCTAACAAGATATTCACTTCTTGAACCCGTTGAGCCTACACGTTCAGTTTGACCAATCTAAACGCCTACTAAGATACCACACCGTTCAAGAATCTGGCCCCAGCCGAAGTATCACTCGATCCAAGACTTCCTGCTCCATGAAGATAACGAATTCTCTAATGTGATGATGCTAACAAACCACTAGAACAATCCTTATGATTCACAAAGTAAGCTGAGTTATTTACACACTTAATGCACAGACAAAACTCTGAATTCGACTCTACAACCCTGTATAGAAATCCCAAAATAGCCTTAAACTAAATGTAAAGTTTATGCAGGGTTTTTCAATTGAATGATAAGATGATGGCACTATGAAAAACATTTCTCTCTTAGAAAATTATGCAAGAAATTTTTCAAAGATAGGCAAGATGCTTGAAAATTCAGCTCTGAAAATCTTGGTTTTTCTTTTTCTCTCTATGTAAAAATGAAATTTTATGAATTATCCACATGAGTTAAAATAATATATTTTATATCAAACTAATTTTAACTGATGTTAATCGATTATGAACTTAATCGATTAACGTGCTGATGAAAAATCAATTTTCAGTTAAGGCTTAATCGATTACTAATCTCTTTAATTGATTAATAAGCCAGAAATCCTGGGAGGTTAGCCACTATAACTCCTTTTGATCGATTACACCCAACAAGATATAACCGATTATCAATTAACTTAATCGGTTAATATATGTATATATATACATATACATATACATATACATATACATATACATAT
>NW_017728765.1:0-254 GCF_001865875.1 Lupinus angustifolius
AAATTTCATATGGTCTGGTGATGTTGGTGTTAGGAAGTTGGTAACTGTGGCTTGAAGCAAAGTTTGTGTTTCTCAAAAGGAAGGTGGGCTTAGAATTAGATCAATCAAATCCATGAACAAGGCTGCTATGCCAAAACTTGCCTGGGACTTGAGAGCCTCTGATCAGAACTGGGCTAGCTTCTGTAGACAGAGGTTTGGTTCAAACTCCTCTGCTCTTCATAGACAAATCAAGTCTTCCATTTGGCCTGGAATCA
>NW_017728765.1:354-1154 GCF_001865875.1 Lupinus angustifolius
GGACAATTGGTCTGAGGCAATGGAGAATTCTCTCTAGCTTGTGGGGGATGGCAAAAAGATTAACTACTAGACAAATAATTGGCTTGGGACAACTATGGTTGATGTTTTCAAATTCCTCTGATCTGGCAATCAAAGCTGCAGGCAAAGGTGGCTGACTTTGTTCTAGATTCTAAATGGTTAATTCTAGGACCTCTAATAAGAGGATCTCCTAATGTTGTCTCCAACATCACTCAAATTTCTAGGCACAATGGCTTGGACAGACTTGTCTGGAAAAATTCTTGTGAGGGTGACCTCACTTCCAAGATAGCTTATGATCATGTTAAAATCAAGAACCCATCTATTGGTTGGTGCAGTCAAATCTGGCCTTTGAATATCCCTCCTTCAAAATCTTTCATCACATGGAGGCTAACGATTGGAAAGCTTCTAACAGATAAGAACCTAAAACTGAGAGGTATGGTCATGGCTTCAAAATGTAGTTTATGCAAGGATTTTCAGGAGGATTCTACTCACCTATTCTTCCATTGTATGTTTGCCAGGGCTATTTGGGATTGGTTCCAATTCACATTCTCTATAAACACAGCAAACTAGTCACTAGCCTACATGATCATGAATTGTAGTATGCAATTCTCAAACCAAACTAAGAACATCTTTACTGCTTGTGTGGTGCATACTATTGCCACAATTTGGTTCTACAGAAACCAAATGAGATTTAATGACTCCACCATCTCTATCAACCAAGCTATATCTAAGATAAGGAGAGAAACTTCTTTATCTGGCATTTCCTCTAAGTCTCCTTCTTT
>NW_017728766.1:0-1151 GCF_001865875.1 Lupinus angustifolius
CCACAACCCTCTTCAAATCTCTCCACCAAAGAGACTATGAATGCCCCCTAATACCATCCCTTCTCCCAAGAGAATCAATATCCCCCCATATTTAGAACGCGGAACTTTAGACCAAAGAGCTTCACTCCCCGCTAACAACCTCCACCACCGTTTACCAAGAAGAGACAGATTAAAGTACTCAAGATGTTTCACGCCCAAACCACCCTTATCACGATCCTTACACACTGACTCCCATTTAACCCAAGCGACTTTCTTATGAGCACCCGCACCTGCCCACAGAAAATCTCTCTGGATTTTAATCATCTCCTTAATAACACATTGAGGAGCTTTGTAGAAAGAAAGAAGATAAATCGGCAATGCATTAAGCACGACATTAATCAGCACCACCTGACCTCCAAAAGAAAGGAAACGACTCTCCCAGGAAGCAAGCCTTTTTGACAAATTGGAAATCAAGTCTTCTCACACCTCCTTTCTCCTATAGTTTGCACTCATCGGGTTCGCCAAAAACTTCATGGACTAGGCCCCCCTTTACAGTTTAAGTAATTTGTCATACCATCTACAAAACCAAAAGGAATGTTAACCTCAAACAAGCTGCATTTGCTAAAAATTAATAGACAAACCAGAGCAAGCTTCAAAGAGATGAATAACATATTTCATAACAATCACGTTCTTCGCGGAGGTTTTTCCAATGATAACCGCATCGTCTGCATACTGAAGCAAATGTACTCCTACCTTGTCCCTACCAACCTCATATTCTTCGAACTTATGCTTCAAAACCGCCGACTTCATGAGCCCAGAAAGCCCTTCAGCAACTAACAAAAAAAGGAAAGGGGAAAGAGGATTACCTTGTCTAATATCACGCGACATGAGCACCTTCCTCGAAGGACTACCAGTAACCAGAACAGAAAAAGAAGCAGTAGACACTCTATCATCCACATTCTCCATCTGCAACAGAATCCCATCTTTTCCATCCAATGATCAAGAAAACTACAGTTGACTAAATCATAAGCCTTAGCAAAGTCAATTTTGAAGATAACACACTCATTCTTATTCCTCCTAGCATCATCAATGATCTCATTAAGAACCAGCACACTATCAAGGATTTGTCTTGTAACACCGCGAATTTTACGATTTGGAATTATAAGATTTTA
>NW_017728767.1:0-1149 GCF_001865875.1 Lupinus angustifolius
ATGCTTCACATCTAAGCCATGATCTCATTCCACAATCTTTATATCGCAATACACCCTATTCGGGTTCATCACATAGTTCACAACATCATTTTATTTCAATCGTCCCACACTGTCCCTCGCCCAAGCGGTGACTAGTCGCTCAAGTGACAATTCGTCTTTAAATCTCAAATAAACTGAAGTTTCCCTCGACCAGGCACATATTATCATCCAAGCGAGGTCTCTTCCCGCTCAAGCGAGACCTCATTAAAATTCTGGTTTTTTTTTTAATTTTTTTTTTCCGCCCAAGCGAGAAAATTCCCAATTTTCATCGAAATCCTGGGCATTTTTCGCCTAAGCGGGACCCTTGCTCGCCCGAGCGAGGATTTGGCACCCGGGCGAGGGAGTTCCAGAACCAAAACTTCCCCTCGCCCAAGGGAGACTGTGCTCGCCCAAGGGAGACTATGCTCGCCCAAGCGACAGGGACTTGGACAGAATACCAATTTTTGCCCTTTTCGACAACCGAAACACATTTGAACTTAGTTTTTCAAACACCTACACTCAGAAAAGTTTCCAACAACATTCATATACAATATTCAACACATTTCATCAACAATCATATATATTCAAAATATTCAAACATACAAAATCTTGGGTTTCTTAAAACAGTGACAGGGGCTTGGACAGAATACCAACTTTTGCCCTTTTCGACAACCGAAACACATTTAAACATGGTTTTTCAAACACCTGCACCCAGAAAAGTTCCCAACAACAATCATATATATTCAAAACATTCAAACATACAAAGTCTTGGATTTCTTAAAACCCAAGTTAACTCCAAAACCTTTGAGATGGTTTAGGAGATCCGGGTGTTATATTCAGACACCACTATGTCATGATGTGTTCTCTCGCACATACAATATTCAATACATTTCCTCAACAATCATATATCTTCAAAAACATCCAAACATAAAAATATTGGGTTTCTTAAAATCCAGGTTAACTCCAAAACCTTTGAGATGGTTTAGGAGATTCGGGTGTCATATTCGGACACCACTATGTCACGATGTGTTTTCCCTCACATACAATATTTAATACATTTCCTCAACAATCATATATCTTCAAAAACATTCAAACATAAAAATATTGGGTTTCTTAAAATCCAAGTTAACT